>NC_090764.1:7814481-7826981 GCF_036898095.1 Palaemon carinicauda
CTCTTTTATGCCTCATTTCTCCCTTGCCATTGCTGAAAAGCACGTGAGAGAGAGAGAGAGAGAGAGAGAGAGAGAGAGAGAGAGAGAGAGAGAGAGAGAGAGAGAGAGAGAGAGAGAGAGAGAGATTTGCCTTCCCCTTACTGGCTTTGCTCTGTAAATACCTGACGAGTGACGCACAGCGAAAAAACGCAAAAAGGCTATTTACTTCTTTCTTTCCCTAACTTCGATAAAGGGAATGAGCTTCAGTTTCATTACCCCCCTCCAGTCCTTTCATTCCTCCCCTCTGTGTCCTTTCTGTCTCTGTTTATTCTATTCTATTTTTTTAAAATTGATTGTATGACATATTTTCTTGTTTATTTCTTTATCGTGTTATATATGTAGATGCTTCATGATGCACTCATATACTTCAATTTTTCAAGTTTCTTTTTAAAGCTAATTCCCTCTCTTTTGTAATGATGATGATGATGATGATAATAATTATTATTATCATTATTTATTATTATTATTATTATTATTATTATTATTATTATTATTATCATCTTTTCTCTCCCACCGTTATCTGTACATTAAGGGGTCGGTTGCCTGATAAATCCTCTTCCACCAAACTTCTCTCCATATCATCCTTCACCATATCTCGCCATCTAATTCTCTGCTTCCCTCTCAAATCATTATTGTTGTTATTATTATTTATTATTATTATTATTATTATTATTATTATTATTATTATTATTATTATTAGCTAAGCTACAAATTATATATTAATATCAAATGGTAAATGGTACGCACTCATAATAACCACGAAAATAAAATTACACATACAAGCACGAGGGGCATAGTCTTTTACTCTTCATTTCTCCCTTGCCATTACTGGAAAGCACGAGAGAGAGAGAGAGAGAGAGAGAGAGAGAGAGAGAGAGAGAGAGAGGAGAGAGAGAGAGAGAGAGAATTTCCCTTCCCCTCACTGACTTTGCTCAGTAAATACCTGACGAGTGACGCACAGCGAAAAAACGCAAAAAGGCTATTTACTTCTTTCTTTCCCTAACTTCGATAAAGGGAATAAGCTTCAGTTTCATTTCCCCCCTCCCGTCCTTTCATTCCTCCCCTCTGTGTCCTTTCTGTCTCTGTTTATTCTATTCTTTTTTTTTTTAAATTGATTGTATGACATATTTTCTTGTTTATTTCTTTATCGTGTTATATATGTAGATGTTTCATCATATGCTCATATACTTGAATATTTCAATTTTTTTTTAAAGCTAATTCCCTTTCTTTTGTAATGATAATAATAATAATAATAATAATAATAATAATAATAATAATTATTATTATTATTATTATTATTATTATTATTATTATTATTATCTATTCTCACACCGTTATCCTTACATTAAGGGGTCGGTTGCCTGATGTGCCCTCTGCAGTGCCTTCGATCAAAAGCATCCTCTTCCACCATACCTCTTCTCTCCATAACATCCTTCAGCATATCTCGCCATCTAATTCTCTGCTTCTCTCTCGAATTCCTCAGTTATTATTATTATTATTATTATTATTATTATTATTATTATTATTATTCGATTAGGTTTCTCTTATTTCTTTGATTATTGCCGCTTGGAGCAACGTATTTTCCGTTAGTAATTTAACTTGAGTAAAACGCTCTTTATCTATACATATATTCTATTCTTATTTTCTAGTGACATTTTCCCCTTTCTGCCATGCCCAGCATCTTAGTTTATAATAAACTCGATAATTACATCATTACTTTGAAGTAATATATTAGTTGTTACTTCCGTCAAGGAAGCTGTTTGTTTGGTTAGAGAGCTACATGGATTTTGGATGTCTCAAAGACTTTCAAGTCCATTCGCAGAGACTCCATTTGCTCTTTGGTATAGCGATTTAGTTTAAGCATTTAGAGAATTCTTATGATCTTGTCTAACTTATTCTTGAACTCTTTTACCGTGTTACTGTTTACTAAATCCGCTGGAAGTGTATCCCAAGTATTTGCAATTTTGTATGTAAAGAAATTGCCACATTGAGTGGTGTATCTTTTCAATTCTAGTTTGTATCCGTTACCTCTAGGCTGATTTGTGCTAAGGATGAATAGACTGTTGTAATCGACATTTGTTATTCCTTCAAGAATTTTTAATGTTTCTATTAACTGCCCCCCTAGTCTTCGAGTTTGTAGATCAAATAAGTTCAAACGTTCCACCCTCCGTCTATATCCAAATTGCCTTTATGTTGGTACTAGTTTGGTGACCCTAGCTTGTACTGCTTCCAGTCTATCGGGTATATCCTTTTGAATACTCGGAGCCCAGAATTGGACTCCGTATTCTAGATGGGGTATTACTAGTGATGTGTACTGCTGTAGTGTCTTTGTTGCAGTATTTGAATTCTCTTTATGTAGCCTATTAGTTTCTGTGCTTTCTTTCCAGTTTTATGCTGTTTTGTGAATTTTAAATCCTTGCGAATGATAATAAATAAGAGAGAGAGAGAGAGAGAGAGAGAGAGAGAGAGAGAGAGAGAGAGAGAGAGAGAGAGAGAGAGAGAGAGCGCAAAAATATAACAATTGTAAAAGAGCATAGATCGTGACATTACACGTTAATATGGAATAAACAACCAGGAAACATATTAAAGAAACCAATCACGAAGCATTTTACGTTATTTCCTCATGTGGAGTAACCATTGAGAAAACACCACGTGTCATGTCTTGATTGGCTGAATTATGGGTAACATAATCATATATTTTGATAGTCTTAGTTGAACAATTTGTCACCATCGAGTTTCCAATTGAGTATACAAATTACGTTTCAATAAAATTTCATCAAATGAGATCCCGTTACTGACAAGAGCGTGGGGCACTAATGTAGAGATATGTTTATGTTTATGAAGTAATGCATAAGTAATTTAGTTACTAAATCTAGTTTTCTTGTTTCCTTGTATACATGGAACACATCTCCCTCCTCTTTGATACCTATGGCTGTCAAAAGGGAACATGCTTGGACGGCTTTATGGGCCATAAGAAGAAGTAGAAATATTTCTAGATTCAAAGCAGAAGACAGACCTTCATGACAAATTCATGCAATCATGTATTAAGCCTTCGCTGTAAGAGTACAGTCCTTTTATGATGCCGATATTTTGAAAAACCTCAAAATGAAGGAAATACAGCCTGGTTTAGGAATTTGGGTTCTGCTGTTAATGACAGTAACCTTGATTGAGTTAAATACAGATAATAGGGGGATCGGAAGGAAAGAGCAGATCCTAGAGGGTTCAAGATAGTGAAAAGGTTAAGAACCACTACTCTAAACCATGGTAGTGAGTCCAAAATGTTTATGCATGAATCACCTATAGTGTATTTAATTACCTCCGCCAACGAAGTTTGAAGGAGGTTATGCTTTCGCCCCTGTTTGTCTGTTTGTTCGTTTGTTTGTTTGTCCGTTTGTTCGTTTGTCTGTTCATTTATAGAGTAGTGAAACCTTCAGGGATTAGTTGTTAGGTTGAGACGTAGAAATCATTCAATTTTGAAAGTCCTAGCACCTAGGTCAAAGGTCAAAGGTCGGGCAAAATGACAAAATTAACCCTAACCTTAACCCCATGTTTGCGCATGGTTGTCACAAAGACTTAAATATGCCTGCAGTCTAAACTGATTCTGGGAAAGGCAAGCTGGTTTCGAGGAATAATCTGTTGTGGCGGAGGTCTGCACTATCAGTGCTTTTCTAGTTATCTTCTATTTCTATGACTGGTAATGCATTTTCCTTTTTGATAAGGACCTTTGGAAACTTGGTGGTTTACGAAGACCCTTATTATACTTGTGCTTTTGATACCTCCCTATGTTTGTTCCATGCAAATGACCAACCTTTGTTTTATGACCATTTCTGATTGGAAATAGGAATGAATCGCTCTCTCTCTCTCTCTCTCTCTCTCTCTCTCTCTCTCTCTCTCTCTCTCTCTCTCTCTCTCTCTCTCTCTCTAATTAACTCTAGCTTTAACAGGCCTCTGCTCACCCTCACCAATACACCCTATTCTTTTACGAGGACGAGGAAAAAAAACGATGGATTTTTAGGAAGAGTGTATTTTGGAAAAAACTTTAAACAGGAAAAACAACGTATAAAACAAAATTATATCATTCAAAAACATATGTTGGTTTTATAAATACATCTAAGTCTTTGCCTTGGTCCAGTTTATATATATATATATATATATATATATATATATATATATATATATATATATATATATATATATATATATATATATATATATTTATATATATATATATATATATATATAAATATATATATATATATATATATACATATATATATATATACATATATACACACATATGTATTTATATTTATATATTTATATTTATATATATATCTATATACTGTATATATATATATATATATATATATATATATATATATATATATATATATATATATATATATAATGGCAAATGAATGATTCAAATGATTAATATTGCAATTACTAAGATTTTTATTATTATTAGAATTATGATTGCCTTGATTCAATTATATTTTTATAAAAATTTTCATGGCAAATAAATTATCAAAGTTATTGATATTGAAATTAATAAACTCATTATTATTCTTGAAATTATAGTTATTAAATTTATCAAAACTATTATTATTAGAATTATAATAATTATCAGAATTATGAAAATTACGATCATTGAAATTACGGAATACACCATGACAAGAAAAAAAAAATCAATAATTTTATTCAAATTACAAAAACGTTCAACAATTTTACTCAATTTACAAAAACGTTCAATAATATTATTTAATTTACTAAAACGTTTAATAATTTTATTCAATTTACAAAAACGTTCAATAATTTTATTCAATTTACAAAAAGGTTTAATAATTTTATTCAATTTACAAAAATGTTCAATAATTTTATTCAATTTACAATAACGTTCAACAATTTTATTCAATTTACATAAACGTTCAATAATTTTATTCAATTTACAAAAACGTTTTATTTCTGGTATTATTACCTGGGAAAGTTTCTTTTCAGCATCCAAACAACATATGCTTTCAAAACCGCATGCACGCATTCATCTGTTTCGATATAAAATATGACAAATTGGAAGGGATTTAGTGTTTAGAATATGAAACATTTGATATTGTCCCAACACTTTGGTTTCGTTTTAATCTGTTTTTAAAAGGAATCAAATACACTTTACACCGAATAGAATATGAAAAGCTTCAGAGAGTAAATGGAATATATATAAATAGCCTGTGAAATATACTAGGAATTTTACTTTGTTTATTGAGAACACATTAGTTATTTCGTATTTGGAGAATTGTTAATATAAAGTGGGGTTTACACGGTCGAACGGTTCGTCAAACCCGGTTGTCGAACCCAGTTGTCGAACCTGCATGCCAAACGGTTTCAAGAGGTGGAGTCAGTCTCAAATGCATAAGGTTTGTAGACAATGAAGCCCTGCCCACAAAAGTCAGGCAAGAACAGACTTTCTTCGAACCGTTCGAGGAACACGTTCGACAACCAAATACCCCGTTCACACGTTCGAACATCACTTGAAACACTTGTCTGTCGAACTGCTTTCGACGAACTGTCCGATCGTGTAAACCCGCCTTAAGGTGTAAACTAGTTTCGCTTATTATTATTATTATCATTATTATTATTATTATTACTTGCTAAGTTACTACCCTAGTTGGAAAAGCAGGATGCTATAAGCCCAGGGAAAGTCTAAGGAAATAGATTTATTTACAGGTCAGTAATGAACGCCTTACCAATTTCGTTTATACATTGTACAGTCATGTGAAAATTACATATAGAGTGAATAAAGTCTTGTGAAACTTTTTTTTAGAGTGAGTTTCATCATGTGACACTTCTCTATTGAGCGAACAAAGTCACGTGGAACTTTTATTTAGAGTGAGTTTAATCATGGGACACTTCTCTGTAGAGCGAACAAAGTCACGTGGAACTGTTACATAAAACAAAGAAAGCCATGTGAAACTTTATTGTATTGAGTTTAATCATGGGGCACTTCTCTATTGAGCGAACAGTGTCATATGATACTTTTATATAGAACAAAGAAAGCCATGTGAAACTTTTATATAGAGTGAACAAATCCTTGTGAAACTTTTATATAGAGTGAACAAATCCTTGTGAAACTTTTATATAGAGCGAGTAAAGCCATGCGAAACTTTTATGTAGAGCGACCAAGGTCAATGTAGACTTTTATTTAGAAGGAACAAAGCCATTTGAGTCTTTTCTATAAAGCGAACAAGGTCATATGACACTTGTATAAAGCAAAGAAAATCAAGACACATTTTATATAGAACGAACAAAGCCATGACAAACCTTTATGTAGAGTGAGCAAAGTCTGTTTAAACTTTTATATAGAGCGAACAAAGTCATATGACACTTTTATATAGAGCGAACAAAGTCATATGACACTTATATAAAGCGTACAAAGTCATATGACACTTTATGTAGAATAAACAAAGCCATGACCAACTTTTATGTAGAGCGAGCAAAGTCAATTTAAACTTTTATATTGAGCTAACAAAGTCATGTGACACTTTTATATAAAGCTAACAAAGTCATATGACACTTTTGATATAGAATGAACAAAGCCATGACAAACCTTTATGTAGAGTGAGCAAAGTCTATTTAAACTTTTATATAAAGCGAACAAAGTCATATGACACTTTTATATAGAGTGTACAAAGTCTTATGATACTTTTATGTTGAACGAACAAAGCCATGACCAACTTTTATGTAGAGCGAGCAAAGTCAATTTAGACTTTTATATAAAGCGAACAAAGTCATATGACACTTTTATATAAAACGTTCAAAACCATATGGCACTATAATATAGAACGAACAAAGCAATGACAAACTTTTATGTAGAGTGAGCAAAGTCAATTTAAACTAAAGCGAGCAAAGTCATATGACACATTTATATAAAGCGTCCAATGTCACACCACACTTATAAAGAACGAACGAAGCCATGTAGAACGAGCAAAGTCAATTTAAACTTTTATATAGAGCGAACAAAGTCATATGACATTTATATAAAGCGAACAAAGCCTTGTAAAACCGACTTGTTTTTCTGAGATAGTCTGCATTTTCATAAATTACTCTCGTCCCACTGAATGACATGGTAATTAGCATTACCAAAACGGGAAAAATAGAATAACTTTTTATTTTCTGTATTTGGTTGTTCTAATAAGAGAGCGTCCTAATTCTACATTAACTGACAGCGTTGAGAGAATCACTGCGCTTTGAATTGTTGCTGTTGTGGGGGGGGGGTGGGGGGTGGGGGGGTTAATTTTGATTATTTACGAGGGCAATTTTATCCACAGTAATTTGTTAGACTACAACTTTTAATAAGAGAGCAGTATTCAGCAGAATTAAACTTTTAATAAGAGAGCAGTATTCAGCAGAATAAGATAGCAGTATTCAGCAGAATAAGAGAGCAGTATTCGGCAGAATTGAACTTTTAATAAGAGCAGTATTCAGCAGAATTGAACTTTTAATAAGAGCAGTATTCAGCATAATAAGAGAGCAGTATTCAGCAAAATTAAACTTTTAATAAGAGAGCAGTATTCAGCAGAATTAAACTTTTAATAAGAGAGCAGTATTCAGCAGAATAGGAGAGCAGTATTCAGCAGAGTTGAACTTTTAATAAGAGCAGTATTCAGCAGAATTAAACTTTTAATAAGAGCAGTATTCAGCAGAATAAAAGAACAGTATTCAGCAGAATAAATGAACAGTATTCAGCAGAATTGAACTTTTAATAAGAACAGTATTCACTAGAATAAGAGAGCAGTATTCAGCAGAATTTAACTTTTAATAAGAGCAGTTTTCAGCCGAATTGAACTTTTAATAAGAGCAGTATTCAGCAGAATTGAACTTTTAATAAGAGAGCAGTATTCAGCAGAATAAGAGAACAGTATTCAGCAGAATTGAACTCTTAATAAGAGCAGTATTCAACAGAATAAGAGCAGTATTCAGCAGAGTTGAACTTTTAATGAGAGCAGTATTCAGCAGAATAAGAGAGCAGTATTCAGCAGAATTGAACTTTTAATAAGAGCAGTATTCAGCAGAATAAGAGAGTTGTATTCAGCAGCAAACTCAGAAATGTATGTGACAAAATGTGGAAACATTAATATTATTGGTCACATTCTTGGTTTAATATTGCCTACATGAAGAATGTGGTGGCCTCTTGGTAACGTCCTTGACTGGTGATCTCCAGACTGGGGTTAGAGTCCCGCTGAAACTTGTTAGTTCCTTTGGTCGCTGCAACCTCACCATCTTTGTGAGCTAAGGATGGGGGGTTTGGGGGAGCATATAGGTCTATCTACTGAGTCATCAGCAGCCATTGCCTATCTCTCCCTGGTCCTAGCTTGGGTAGAAAGGGGGCTTGGGGCCTGATCATATATATGATCAGTCTTTAAGGTATTGTCAGGCTAGCTAGGGCAATGCTACTGTCCATTGTCCCTGCCATTCATGAGCGGCCTTTAAACCAGTGACTAACCAAAGTTCTTTTCAACATTTTTAATATTCAGAAAGAGTAATAAGTAAATTGAAATCAAATAAACCTAGCTTATGCAGCTTTTGGTCTATCGTTTGAATTTGTTTTTTTCATCAGCTTATAACATCTGTACCTAAGGCATTCGTGTGATTAATAACAGGAATATTTCACATTGTTTTTCACTTGCTCAAACGCAAACAGAAATGAAAACTATAAACGTGGAAGATTTAGTTTTGAGCTCCAGGCTTATCGTTTGCTGGCGTTTTATGCGCTAATATATGTATATATGTATATATATGTATATATATATATATATATATATATATATATATATATATATATATATATATATATGTGTGTGTGTGTGTGTGTGTGCGTGTATATATGTATGTTTTTATATACTGTATATCTATGTATATATATTCCTATATATGCATATATATACACACACACATATATATATATATATAATATGTATGTATGTTTGTATATATATATATATATATATATATTATATATATATATATATATATATATACGTATATATATACATATATATATACATGTACATATACAGTATATGATAAATTTTTGCACATTTAAACATGTTTTTTTCATATTTCAAATAAGCCATATATATTAATTCATTAAAGTCTGGATTCTCTTAACGACCTCGGGATCAGAGCCCCAGGCGGAATCACCCAAAGACTATAATATCAGACCGGCCGGGATTTGAACCCTGGTTCAGGATATCTGTATGCCAGTGACCATACCACTCAGCCACGAGTGGCTGAGAGGTATGGTCACTGGCATACAGATATCCTGGGCCAGGGTTCAAATCCCGGCTGGTCTGATATTATAGTCTTTGGGTGATTCCGCCTGGGGCTCTGATCCCGAGGCCGTTAAGAGAATCCAGACTTTAATGTATTAATATATATGGTTTATTTGTAATATACAGTATATATATATATATATATATATATATATATATATATATATATATATATATATATATATATATATATATAGTGTGTGTGTGTGCATGTATGTATGTTGTTTTCTTCTTGCTAATGAAGACTGTCTTTTACATGGAAAATTAGAGAGGATGTTTAAAGCTATTTATGTTTATCAGTTAAAACGATAAATTCTTTAGTATAATTATTTTGTAAATGGGTTCCTGGATGCTACATTTATAATTTAGATTAACTAATAAATCTGCAATTCTAATCAGTAAAACCTTGCAGGTATAAAATCTCAAAGACGAAAGATCACCCGTTAACTCTCGTCAACCTTTGAATATGTATTGTAATTTTTTCTCGACTTTGCTTGTCGCATTTTTAACAGCCTCTGTATCTTTGTTCCATTGTGAACAATCTTCTTTAAGTTGCAATTCAATTTTTATGAAACCAAAGCTTCCAAAGGCGTTAGTAATCTGTGAAAAGGGGAATCGAAATATTATATATATATATATATATATATATATATATATATACATATATAAATGTTTTTCCTGTAACTGCTCTTTCTACCTATCTCTTGCTTGAGGATACACTCGGGCACACTATTCTATCTAATTTCTCTCCTTTTTGTTTTGTTAAACTTTTTATAGTTTATTTAGGAAATATTTATTTTAATGTTATTGTCTTAAAATATTCTATTTTTCCGTGTTTCCTTTCCTCACTGAGATATTTTCCCTGTTGGAGCCCCTGGGCTTATAGCATCCCGCTTTTCCAACTAGGGATGTAGCTTAGCAAATAATAGTAATAATAAAAATAATCAATCTTACATTACAGTTTGCTATGCACAGAAATATATTTTACACATTGTAAATCTAAATATATTTATTTGATTTTCATCTAGTTATTTTTTATAATGATCTTTCATTTACTTATATAATCTTGCATAGATATATGTCCTATCTCCATCAGCAGATATATTAAAAGAATATATATTAAACCTCACTTTTTCTTGATAAAAGCTCTTAGGAATAAAAGATCAAGTAATAATAAATTTATGCTAATATTCTACGGTTTTCTTTATACCTAAGGAATTACAGTACCATCCTGTTCGTAATACTAGGTATTATTATTATTATTATTATTATTACTAGCCAAGCTACAACCCTAGTTGGAAAAGCAAGATGCTATAAGCCCAAGGGCTCCGATAGGGAAAAATAGCCCAGTGAGGAAAGGAAATAAGGAAATAAATAAATGATGAGGATAAATTAACAATATATCATTCTAAAAATAGTAACAGTGTCAGAACAGATATGTCCTATATAAACTATTAACAACGTCAAAAACAGGTATGGCATATATAAACTATAAAAAGACTCATGTCAGCCTGGTCAACATAAAAACATTTGCTCCAACTTTGAACTTTTGAAGTTCTACTGATTCAACTACCCGAATAGCCAGGCCTTTTCCATCACGAGGGTCAATACTACACAGTACTCTAGAAGTTTTATTCCATCAGTGACCAAGTTGTGGAATGATCTCCCTAATCGGTAGAACTTCTAAAGTTCAAATTTGCAGCAATTGTTTAAATGACTGTTATAAGTCTCACATTATAGTTTAGCCTTTTTATGAAAGATCTGTTTTGATGTTACTGTTCTTGAGATATTTTATTTTAATATTTTTTATATAGTTTATTTATTTCCTTATTTTCTTTCCTCTCTGTGCTATTACTCCCTGTTGGAGCCCTTAGGCTTATAGCATCCTGCTTCTCTAGCTATGGTTGTAGCTTGGCTAGTAATAATAATAATAATAATAATAATAATAATAATAATAATAATAATAAGTACAGATGACACCTTAGGATAAAGCTCAATTTAAAATTCTTTATAAAACATTTGCTTTCATATCTCTAAAGACCTTGGAGGAATCATCCTTCTTTTTATTCTTTCATTTTCAACTTTATTTTCAGAGGACGTTAATTTGCAATTCTTTTCTCTTCTCCCACTGACCCCATTTATCATAAACTTTGAGATTCCTATTTGATCAAATGAACATCTATCATACTCTCTCGAAGGTTTCAGAAACTCCCTTTTTTTTCCTTTTTGATAAATTTAAACATTAATAATATTATCATACATTCCCATTTTCTTTTATATAGAAAATTGTTCGAGGAAGATTCACTCCTTTTCTCCTTTTATGATAATTCTTCACTTGATTTTTATAGTTTTATACATCTTTCAATCACTATTTTTTTTTATTTTTACTATTCGCGAGTGTGGTTGGGTAGGGTTGTTAATTATCGAAATCTGAGCATGTGCATTAGATTATTTGCAGATGCCAAGTACCATTTACACTTATTACCTTATTAGTGTATACTGTACATACACATTATTTTAGTAGTGTACGCAACCCTTTCTCACCAGGGTTTTAAGATGATCCACCCACCCGAGGGAAGGGGAGAGCTGAGCGTGACCGAAATGATATTGACAGTATATATATATATATATATATATATATATATATATATATATATATATATATGTATGTATATAATATATGTATATATACATATATATATATATACAGTATATATAGCTTATATATACATATACATGCATGCATACATATATATATATATATATATATATATATATATATATATACAGTATATATATATATATATATATATATATATATATACAGTATATATATATATATATATATATATATATATATATATATATATATGTATATATGTATATTATTGGGGACAAATGAAGTTTCTTTTGTACTGCAAAACAACAAAGCCGCCTGATATACACAGTTCCATAAGAAATATTATTTCGGTTTGGAAACATACTTTCCTATATTGCATAAAATATACTTGAGCAAGAAATAGGAATGCATAAAGAAATATCTAGAAGACAGGGATAAAACAGGAGAGAGAGAGAGAGAGAGAGAGAGAGAGAGAGAGAGAGAGAGAGAGAGAGAGAGAGAGACTGGTTGGGGGTTGG
>NC_090764.1:7831981-7844481 GCF_036898095.1 Palaemon carinicauda
GGCGCTGATCTTATGGTCTGTCTCAGGGCATTGTCCTGCTTGATAGGGCAATGTCACTGTCCCTTGCTTCTGTCATTCATGAGCGGCATTTAAACCTTTAAAAGCAAAAAGGTAGTGTATGAAGTAACTCGAAAATAAAATATTTTAAGAGGCTCGAGTCGCTCTCCTACACATACTTCCCCTTCATCATAAAAAAGATATAAACTTTTATATGTTCTCAACCAATTACGTTTCATAACCTGCTAATCTCCCCCCCCCCCCCACCTTTCTATTTACATAATTTCTCCAGCAAGTATATTCTGGGTCCACAAGCATTTTTGTTTTTCCCTTATACAGTACTTTTACCTCATGCGAATTTTTCAATTCCCGATACTCCTTTCCTTACCTTAAACTACGTCTCTTGTTCTGTCAGCTTATCCGCTCATGTTTTTGTTTATTATAGAAGAAAAACACGGCTCAATTTCATGGGCTTTCTTGATAACATTATTGTTACATACTTTGAATATACATGTCTGATATTTTCCTGCTTAGAATAATACAGATACATTATATGTATATGTATGTATGTATGTATGTATGTATCTATATATATATATATATATATATATATATATATATATATATATATATATATATATATATATATATATATATATATATATTACTTATATATGATTATATAGAGGTATAATTATACTGGTATATGATTTAAATTTGGAATATATATACATACACTAGTTAACAATGTGATGCAACCAAGAAAAAAAGCTAGTAATTTCTCTCAAAATCGTTTTGCATTCAAATAATTTTCTTTTTTTTTTCACTTCAGCTGAAATTCTGGATCGTGCATTCCAGAGGCCTATTGCAGGAACCCCGTAATACCAATGTCCCAATAACACGGGACATAAATTGTACCATTTAGTCAGTTTTCGTGATTGGTCTGACCGATCCCGTATACGTTTCAAAATAGAATATGTGTTTACTGTGGAATATCAGGTGAGTCATCATTTACTCTTTTACCGTCTTGTTTCGTTTGCTAATTGTGAAATCATTTAGGTCTAGGCATGAATTATTTCCCCCAAAAATATGGTTGATAATATGATTTCACTAGTGTACGCGGCCCGTCAAAAATGACGTCTAAATATCTGGATAGATATGCACACACGCGCGAACACACACAGTGTTTAATTCCTTCCCACCCCCTTCCCTTTCCTAACTACAACCCGATGGTTCGATAGTTTATAAGAGATTGGTATCCTAGTGTACCTGTTGGGGTACCCCCTTTCATCAGGGCATGACTACTCCTGTCCGTTACCTGCGGGACAGACAAAGACCGAGTAGTCATACGCTTTGCAATGTCGCTCAGCGTCACAGGAAAGAAATATGATATGTATATACATACATATTATATATATATATATATATATATATATATATATATATATATATATATATATATATATATATATATATATATATAGCTGTAAGTTTCTGAGTGGCAATGGAGATACCTTGACGTGGTGAAAGGTTTGCGTATCGCCATGATCAGCAAAGCTGTGCTCTAGTCAGGGGCACCCATACTAGGTTGGTTTGATGTGAGCGATCAGACGAAAATCTCCCACAATCACTAATATGCACTGGCCAGCGTAGTGAGGAAAACTGGACAAACCCCAGACTTTAATGAACATGTCTGAGGCCTTTGTCCTGCAGTGGACTAGAAACGGCAGCATTTGCTGTTGAAACGAAAGAGGATTATTAAAGAGATACAGTATATTTGAATTCGGTTTTGGAAAGATAACTGGTTATGATAAAAGCTTGCCTCTTAATTATAAGAAAGTAAATTTTTTATTTCATTGTAGATTTGGAATTAGGGAATTATCATCATCATCATCATCATCATCATCATCTCCTCTTACACCTATTGATTAAAAGGGAATTGTACAATCAGGAATCTATACAGACAGAAATTTATACAGACAGGAATCTATACAGGCGAATTTATGCAGGCAGGAATCTATACAAAGATTATGCAGGCAGGAATCTATACAGACAAGAATTCCCAGCAGAGCTCGATAAAGTATCTGCATTTTACTGTCTTTGTAGCACAACTTTACCGTACTAAACTTTAATAAAAGTGACGATGTATTGGATACGCAAATCAGTCCATCAAGCTCTGTCTTGGAAAAATAAGCACGAAAATTCTCGAATCGAGAAAAATAGAGAAAATCTCTTGAGTTGTTCAAACAGCTTCCTAAGAAAGATGAATAATATTGCTTCGAAGTTTCTGCACCACTGAGCCAAGAACATATTGAAGGTTTACTTGCTTTTAAGGTCATGCATATGCGCTTGAAATAAAGGTCAGGGGAATAAACTAGATTTGAAAAAGAGGGACATTCAGAAAAAGTTTAAAGTTCTAAAGACCGCTCATGAATGGCAGATGCAAGGGACAGTGACATTGCCCTAGCAAGCAGGACAATGCCACAGAGACTGACCATATATACGTATGATCAGCAACCAATCCCCCTCTCCACCCAAGCTAAGACTAGGGACTCAGTAGATAGGTTTAAAGGCTCCCCCAAATCCTCCCCTCCTTAGGTCACAAGGATGGTGGGGTTGCAGCGACCAAAGGAACTAATGAGTTTGAGCGGGACTCGAACCCCAGTCTGGGGATTACCAGGCAAGGACGTTACCAACAGGCCACCACAACCCGAAAGGGCAAATACAATAAAAAAAGAAATTGAAATGATGAAAAAAGAAAAAACTATATCACTTAGAAATGCAATGAGTAAAAAACATACTAATATCATGGATATCTTCCTTTTCTTTTTATCACTAGTGTACGCGACCGGTCAAAATGACGGCTAAATATTTAGATAGATATGCAAGCACACACACACACACACACACACTCAACCCTTTCCACCCCTCCCCCTTTCTTAACTGCAACATATCAGTTTAGGCAATTTTTGGGATATTGTGGTTTCCTAGTGTACCTCTCGGCGTACACCCTATCACCAGGATGTGATTAATCTCTCTCCCACCTACGAAGGACGGAGAGAGACAGAGTAGTTATACGTCTGGTGATGGCACATTCTGTGACGGGAAATATATATATATATATGTATATATATATATATATATATGTATATATATAGCTAGATATATATATATATATATATATACTCTATATCCAGACACTTGTTCTATATTAAATAACAGATATACCTTGAAGAAATATTTCAATTGAAAGTGTTATTGTTATTTCTGATATAGTTCGTGTGAAGATGTATAAATTGAAATAACCTCCTCTTTAGTCGGTTAGAAATTCAAGAGAGCCAACTCTTTGGGCCATTGGCGTCATCTGCGAGGGGGCGTTTATCCCCCACTTTTTATAAAGGGAGCACAACATATCAATCATCCCTCTTCCCTTTTTCCCTCATAGTTTTATATTACAGATGCTAAGCTGTAAAATTGTGGCTTTTAAACTTGTTGACTGACTAGTATTGATAAATATTTTAATTATTTTTTTCCTTATCCATATATTTGTATTTCACTGTTAAAAATTTGCATTTAAAACCAACCGGTAAAAATCCTGGAATAAATGTTGTCAGGCATTTACCGTTTTAAAAACGGATATATTGAGGGTACACTCGGACACACTATTCTATCTTATTGCTCTTCCCTCTTGTTTTGTTAAAGTTTGTATAGTTTATATAGGAGATATTTGTTTTGGTGTTGTTTCTGTTCTGAAAATATTTTATTTTTTCCTTGTTTTCTTTCCTCACTGGGGTATTTCCCTTGTTGGAGCCCCTGGGCTTGTAGCATCCTGCCTTTCCAGCTCTTAGCAGGCAATGATAATAATGGCAAGTAATGATAAAGAGTGATAATGCAGTCACCAACCAGTAAAAGAAAATAACCAAGTATGATAGAAATTACGGTCGCCTGTATTTTACTGAAATACAGATGAGAATAGTATATTTTTACGGAGAATTTCAGGTTAAAAATCACGTTTTTTTTTTTTTTTTTTTTTTTTTTTTTTTTTTTTTTAGTGTATGGTATCAAAATACACAAAATGATATTCAGTTCTTCAGAAAAATTCCCAGCTGCATAGACTCGCTTCACTTGCCCATATTGACAGTATTTTTCAGAATGTCACCAACACTTTTAGAGACGAGCCGGCGCCACTATTTCGGGCCATCATTCTTTCATATCTGCCTTTTCGCAAACTGCATTGACAAAGGCTAACAGCCTTGTTCTAAACTGTTAGTATATGCAGAATATTGCTAAAAGTACATTAATTGATTAACATGGGTGTAAGCGACCGGTCAAAAAAAAACGGCTAAATATTCAGATAGATATGCACACATGCGCACATAGATTCAATCTTTTCCCACCCGCTCCCCCTTTCCTAGCTACTTTACGGCAGTTTTGGAAATTTGTTAGAGAATATACATACATACACACACACACACACACACACACATATATATATATATACAGTATATATATATATATATATATATATATATATATATATATATATATATATATATATATACATATATGTATCACATAATCTGAAATACAGATAGAATCATATTGTTCTGCGTCTTTGTAGCTCAAATTACGCATCTTGTACTTCCTTGACGAAAATTAAAGGTTCTTTTTTGGTTACATTTACAGAAATCAGATCTCAAACGACACTGAAAACGATACGAACATGATTTGAATCTTGTATTGAAACCAAAGTGGTAATGTATGAAGGCATTGTTGAGCCAACTCTCCCTTATCGAAGTAAAGTGGTCATAGATGTAGACACAAAAGAGTTGGTGGGGAAAAAGACCCCAAATAAAGGCTAGATGATAGTCTGAAGAGGGTAGTCGAAATAAAGGACCTTAATATCAAGGGAGCTCGGGGATATAACTAAGAATTAGTCTTAATATCTGCTTGTGTAGGGAGGTTTGCAGTATTCAGTGTAGATCTTATAGGTAGCTAATGCGACATTTATCTGCATAGGGGTTTCATCCACTAATTTAAAGGTTAGGTTGTGTTTGATTTAGCATGAGTTGATTTTGATTTATATCTATATATATTTGTATAGATATTTATATGTATATGCGCGCGCACGCACGCACATTTATATGTATATATATATACACATATACATACATATATATATATATATATATATAATGTAATATATATTGTGTGTGTATATATATATATATATAATATACTATATAAATATATATATAGATATATATATATATATATATATATTTTTATATATAGATATATATATATATATATATATATAAATATATATATATATATATATAAATATATATATATATATATATATATTTATATATATATATATATATATTGAAGTATGTATTTGATCGTTTGTATAGATATTTTAAAATCTGCTATTTCACTGTACCATAAAGTTCGACATGAACGTCAATATTGGTATTATTTTCCCCACAATTATCGTGATTAATAAAACAATGTTTCTATATCTTGATGAGAAATTATTTTCACTTGGCAAAGCGAGTGAAATATAAAATGATGAAGAACAGCAGGGAATTAATTCTGATGTCATCGATTAACTTTATGTAAGAATATATACGTCAAGTCTGAATATATATTTGAATTGCTCTCGAATAAGGCAAAAAATAACTAAATTCGTAGGTTTTTCATCATTAATAAATTATGAATATATTGATTCTCGAAGGTATAATTTATAAGGCCTTCATCGAATTTTTTTTTTTTTTTTTTTTTTTTGAGCAATTGAGCGTAATACAAAAATTCCTTCTACAATCGTCATATTGGCTTGATAAAATTTAATGAGTTCTCTAATGTTAATTTAGTGGTGATTATATTTACAAATAGAAAAAGAAAATAATTACTTTTATGACCCATTCGTTGTATATATGTCATGGTCATTTCTGAATTACATTTGCAATATCGATTTGAACATAACAAGAAGATCAAGTTCAGTGTAATTAACGTGGTATTCAGATTCCAATTAAAAAAAAAGTTTTTTTCAGTGTCAAATGTAGCACATTGAAATAAATTATTACAGATTTATATATTGCAATAACCTTGATTACTTAATTTATAATAAAATCCCTTTTCTGACCGTTTAAATTAGCATCTATTAATGATTATAATCTCTTGAAATAAAATTCACAGATCACCTGTATTACAAATAACGTAATTAGAGTTAATTATATTTTAAGTGCTGGATATTTACCGTAATTTTGTTTAGGTCTACCAAAAAAAAAAAAAAAAAAATCGGTGAAGTAAATTCCCCTTTGGAAAATAGTTATATTTTCCACCAACCATTGGTATACATGAATATATTCATTTCGATTACTAATAGATCAGAGTCGAAAAGAGCCAATTCAAATATCGTGGATTTTTTTCAACACAGTTGTGGAAATAAAGGGTCATCTATAATTCTGGTACTGCGAGGTATATTGCCCCCCCGGGAATCTGAAATAGTGATTCTCTCTCTCTCTCTCTCTCTCTCTCTCTCTCTCTCTCTCTCCTCCCCTCTCTCTCTCTCTCTCTCTAAATAACCCATAAACGACGTATAAGAAAAATTTAATGAAAGTTTTGCGATGTGTAAAACTCTCTCTCTCTTCAAATAGCCAATAAACGATATATAATAAAAAATTAAATTAAATCTCTCTCTCTCTCTTTCTCTCTCTCTCTCCTCTCTCTCTCTCTCTCTCTCTCTCTCTCCAAATAGCTAATCCGAAGAAATTTGTAATAGAAGTATATAATAAAACCATTAAAACGGTAATGAAAAATAAATTGAAAGTTATTTTTTTTGTAATTCCTTAATATTTACTCCTATATTGCAATATCAAGAATAGCGCATCAGAAATAATTAATGATAGATATGTAATGAATTATTGACAATTCAATTAATTTACTAAACAGTTAAAGAAATAGTTAATCAAGCGAATTAATTAATAATTCAGTTTTGCTTGAACTGGTTAGACGAGTTCAGATAAGTATAGTTTATTTCCTTAAAGAAACATAAATGGTCTTTCTGTTAAGGGCGTTTTTCATTCAAACTTATTACATGTCGAATGATAATATCTAAGAAGAGAAACAAGATTTTTAGTATTTCTTGATTAGTAACAAATTATAATAAATCGTTATTCCAAAGATTTATTTTTATGTTTTGAACTTCTTGTAGTTTTTCCTTATTTCTTTTCCTCACTGGGCTATTTTCCTTGTTGGACCCCTTGGGCTTATAGCACCTTGCTTTTCCAACTAGGGTTTTAGCTTAGGAAGTAATAATAATAATAATAATAATAATGATAAGTGATCAAATTATCAATAAGTTATTCAAACCATTAAATGAAAAATTTAATTTTTTAAGGGCACGCTTAATTTGGGCCTAAATATGAAGCACTTGAAAGTTATTTTAGGGTAAGATTCCAATGCAATATATGCTCTTGGAATCCAAGTTATCCCTTCAATCTTTTTCCATAATGATATGAACCAGATATAAATAAAAAAGGTAGGATTCCAACCTTAAGGCTGGAATCGATCCATCGCACCGTGAAGATCCCAAGGGATTCACATCTTATCCTTAAGCTTAGGTTCGAGAGTGAACGTACGAGTGTTTTATATAGATATGAAATAGATATTTTGAAACTGTATCTCTAATGTAAATGTATACTGTAGATAAAACCCGAGATGATTACATCTGCCAACGAAGTTGGAAGGAGGTTATGCTCTATCCCCAGTTTGTGTGTTTGTTTGTTTTTGTGTGTGTGATTGTTTGTTTGTGAATACCTTCCTGGTTTGTAGTAAATATAGCTCATTGCCTTACCAAAATATTACATCTCTCTTATAAGTAGTAATTTCCAGGAAATGATACATAGAAAACTTCACCCCCCATACCATTTTGTGTGTGTGTTTGTTTGTTTGTGAACACCTTCCTGGTTTTGTAGTAAATATAGTTCATTACCTTACTAAAATATTACATCTCTCTTCCAAGCAGACATTTCCAGGAAATGATACCTACAAATCTTCATTTCCCCTTTGGTTACGAACTCTAAATTTCCTGATCTTAATTCTTCTAAGAATTTCCTTCCCTATGTTTACTTCTTGTCTATGCAGATGGGAAATATTTGAATGATGTAACACGAGTGCCTGCACGGGGCCAACTGTTTACAGAAACTATTAGCCACTAAAAATCTAAGCATATGCTTGGGCTTCCTAATTAAGAGTCTCTTCGTGTTTAGTTAGCTCTACACTCAGCTGAGCATTTTTTTTCCAGCTTCCTGAAGGGTACGTCATTAAACCGTGCTAGAGAAAATTATCGTCGGTCAGTTATGTAAAGAGGCCTTCTCTATATTTGCCTTTTTGGCTTAGATCAACATAAATGTTTTTTACGTAAATAAAAATGTTTGGTTTAAATCAACAAAAATTACTTTTCACGTAAATAAAAATGTTTAGCTAAAACCAACAAAATAATTTTTTTACATAAAAGAAAATATTTCCTAAATAAAAAAAAAACAAAAGAAAAAAATACGTAACCAAAAATGTTTGGATTAAATCAATTAAAACATTTTTTTTACTTAATAAGAAAATACACATTTGGTTCAAATAAACAAAAACACAATGTTTAAGAAATGTTAGATATTTTGGCTTAAATCAACATAAAACTTTTTTTTTTTCACGAAAAATAAATATATACTTTTGGCCCAAATATAAAGACAACCTTTTTTTTTTACCTAAAACAAAAAATCTTGGCTAAAATAAACAAAAACACCTTTATTACGCAAAAAAATATTTTGCTAGTCAAGAAAAACAAATTTTTTAACGAAACAAAAATTGTCTTAAACCAACAAAATCTAATATATTTAACGAAATCAAGAATATTTGGATTAAACCATCAAAAATTTATCTAACGAAATCAAGATTTTTTTCGCTAAATCCAACAAAAACACCTATTTTTCCAACGTAAACAAAAATGCAGCCATTTGCTCGATTCTATTTAAATCCAGATGGACATATTTGACGTTATCGGTGTCCGGTAACGGTAATGTCCGAATAGCAAAAGGGACATTGTGCGCGAAATTTCACCGGATCCGGTCATTTTGTTGACCAATACAATGTACGATTTCAACTGATGGGCATTTACGATGGAGTAACGATGCTGCTGTCTGGTTTCCTAATTCAGTGTTTTATTTTGCTCACAGTCTCTCTCTCTCTCTCTCTCTCTCTCTCTCTCTCTCTCTCATAAATATATATATGTATATATATAGATTTATATATGTATATATATTATATATATATATACATACATATATACTGTATGCAAACACACACACACACACACACACACATATATATATATATATATACTGTATGCAAACACACATATATATACATATATATATATATATATATATTATATATATATATGCATATATATACTGTATGCGAACACACTCATATATATATATATATATATACTGTATGCAAATACTCATATATATATATATATATATATGTATGTGTATGTGTATGTGTATATACATACATTTATAAATATGGTATGTTGTGATCTTTTTGACTGCTCATTTATGTTCTCAAGTTCTATGTTATGATTGTGCTGCGATTTGTATAAATTATCAGAGACGATAGCTGAATAGTTCCAAAGCATAAAAAATGCCCATTAAAAATACAAAGACAAGAATATACCATGTTAGCCAGTCTTGCTCATGTGTGCACATTTGGCACAAGTAGCGTTTAATGTCTGTGTTGGGAGCGATATTTCTAGATTTATGAGGAGTTCATTACTGGGTAGAAAATAACCCTAAAATATGATGAATATGTCCTTATGATCGCCAGTGGTGAGGTAAGACTGCCGTTAAAAAGCCCATTGTTATACATAATAAAGTATATTTAATCATTGAAAAAAAAAAAAAAAAAAGCAGGCCGATATCCCAAAGTATGACATTTTTGGAAGAAAAGGCTATTAAATTTTTCTAGTATTGACTAATTTTTTTCATTCAAACGTGGAATGATGCTGAATCTTACAGCCTATATTATGTATGTTCACTTTTCGTAAAAAACGAAAAACTTACATAAAAATGTTGACCTTTTAAAAGTGATATTTATATATTGAAAAGATAAAACATATAAACAAATTAAAATACAAATGGAATTCCCCCATATACAACTTTTTGTGAATAGAAATATCTTTTAGATGGTTTTAAAAGAAAATATATCGGTTGAGAAACAAAAAAGTAGTTTGAAGTAACACCAAAATCAAACAATTTTACTGGGGCTGAGTCGGACTTCTTAAGGTCAACCTTTACCAACAGGTAATTTTTTACAGGTTAATATATTATTGCATTCATGATTATCAATCACTCTTCCTGGTAAGCAGCTCTTCTAGGAGGACACTCCAAAATCAAACTATTGTTCTCTAGTCTTAGGTATTGCCATAGCCTCTGTACCGTGGTCTTCCACTGTTTTGGGTTTGTTCTCTTGCTTGAGGGTACACTCAGGCACCACTATTCTATCTCCTTTTTCTTCCTCTTGTTTTGTTAAAGTTTTCATAATTTATATAAAAAATATTTATTTAAATGTTACAGTTCTTAAAATATTTTATTTTTCCTTGTTTCCTCTCCTCACTGGGCTATTTTCCCTGTTGGAGCTCCTGAGCTTATAGCATCTTGCTTTTCCAAATAGGGTTGTAGCTTAGCAGGTAATAATAATAATGATAATAATAATGATAATAATAATTTCAACTTACCCTCCATTGAATATTATATAAATCTAACACATATTCTATGTATCTCTCTTTTCGTTTCGCATTTATATCACCTGTTTTGTTTATGTACAAATTCCTGTTCAAATCAAATACATTCAAGGGCCCATCTTCCTCATAACCATTTACCCAATAATCTTATTCTTGCTCATATTTGATATAAGCTTTGTCTCTTTACAAAGACTTTAAAATTGTCTCACTCGTTTGTTTTATAGTATAATGCTTTATTACTATCCTAATTTATTGTCGTCTCATCTCCAAACATTATTTACTCCATATTTCATTTGTGATCCATTTACATACCAAAGATTTGTTTCTACATTTACTGTTATTTGCCCAAATTCTCGTACCCCTAAATTCAATGTCTAACTTCTCATGCCGCTCAATTCATCTGTCTAACTTCTCGCACCCCTTAATTCATTTGTCTAACTTGTACCCCCCTAAATTAATTTGTCTAATTTGTGTATCCCTCTATTCATTTGTCTAACTTCTTGAAATCCTCAATTATTTTGTCTAACTTCTCGTACTCCTTAATTCTTAATTCATTTGTCAAACTTCTCGTACCCCTAAATTCATCTGTCTAACTTCTCGTACCCCTAAATTCATCTGCCTAACTTCTCGTACCCCTAAATTCTCCTGCCTAACTTCTCGTACCCCTCAATTCATCTGCCTAACTTCTCGTACCCTTAATTCATTTGTCACTCAATTCAGGAATATATAAAATTCCTGGTCATAGGATACATCATTGTCTCAATACATTCAAAATCTGACATATTCTTTACTCCTCTAATGAAAACTTGTAATTAATCTTAGTAAATTATGTTTTATACATCCTCATCATCCTCCATATATCCTCTTTAACACTTCAGCTATAAGCTTTATCCTGACATCGCCTTCAATATCTAAAAAGCCTTTGAAATCATTCTGTGCTTCATTCGAAAAATTCTTCCAGCAGACATTAATAGTTAAATGCCATTGCTTTTCCATTACTGCATTTTTTCTTTTCATTTAATGGCATTGGAGATTGTGAACGTTACCTACCTGTTTATTACGTTTATGTTGAGGTCTGCCTTAATAGCCTTCAGGTTATTGCAATCACCATCCGATTACAGAAGCTTTTAAACACCTGATGACTATTTGATCTAGAGATTGTAAGAGTGTGGTTTTTTTAAAGGTTTAAAGGTCGCTCGTGAATGGCAGAGGAAAGGGAGGGGACAATGGCATAGAGACTGATTATATACACTTATGATCACCGCCTAAGTCCCCTCTCCATTCAGCTAAGAACAGAGAGGGACAAGCAATGGCTGCTGATGACATAGCAGGTAGACCTATATTTTACCCCAAACCACTTATTCTTAGCTCAAGAGAGTGGTGAGGTTGCAGAAACTATTAGAAACTATCGCGCTTAGGCAGGTCTCGGAACCCTCTCAACATTTAATTAAACAAGTTGGGCAAAAGGGATGACCCACTGACCATAGGAATAGGCCTATACATGTGTACAGCCGCCACCTGAAGAAATAACGACTAATTTGTAATTTTTCCCGCGTAGTTTACGCTATCGATAAATGATCTATCACAGATAATTTTCAACAATTTATCTATTTGGCTTTTCATGGTCAAAGAAATCTATAGTAAGCAAATGTATGGATGATGAGGCAGCGCTGAATATACTTTTGAGTCTGAATTA
>NC_090764.1:7849481-7861981 GCF_036898095.1 Palaemon carinicauda
ACACACACATATATATATATATATATATAATGCATATTTAAACTTCAAGATTCGATATTTCATAGCATAGAGTTATAAAGGTTAATTAATTTTGTATATAATCTATTATCAAATATATATATATATATATATATATATATATATATATATATATATATATATATATATATATATGAATTGATAATGCCCTTCTATATTATCAATCTAATCAAATGAAACGGAATTAATTATGCCCCCCTATGAAACGGTAAAGTTTATTCATAATGGATGATGATATGATAGCTCATTTAACTATAACAAAATGGCACAGAATATTAATGTTGAAAAATTAAGTGAATATTACAAATTATGTAATTTTCGAAGCATCGCTGTAATTGACTTATGGAGCTCTATTTACAGAACGCCTGCAGATTAGCGAGTTTTGAATTACGCAGTCATTAGCCATTCGCTGCTTTAATAACCTGTATTCGGATGTATGCATGCAGTGCTTGGATGGAATTCTACCCCGGAAACAAATGCTTGCGAACAAGACATTTGCCTAATTTGCTTTTAGATAGATCGGGTGAATAATCATAACCTATATTGTTAAGTCTGAAGATTTCATAACAAACAGTCCATGTACTATTTTTTCGTTATATGAATTCTCTTCAACAAATAGTTCAGAGGGAAAATTTATTTTAGGCTTAATTTTATTTTAAAAATTACCATAGGTTTTGGTTTTGCTCCATCAGCCCTAGATAGATCAGGTGAATAATCATGACCTATATTGTCAAGTCTGTAGATGTTACGACAGATAGCACAAGTACTATTTTATTCTTTATATGTATCCACTTCAACAACTACTCCAGTGGGAAAATATATTTTAGGCTTAGGTTTTAGTTTAAAAATTACCATAGGTTTTGGTTTTGCTCCATCAGCGTTGCAAAACAAAACAACCATATACCTCTTTCTTTTCATGACCCGTATAGTACCTGTAACGTGCACGATTTTCGTACCTTTTATGTTAACAGTTCTGTCGCACTTCATATCAAAGTTTAATGGGGTCTCGTCCATGTTCCCAATATATGACAAAGGAAACTGATATTTTTGCCTCTTGCCAATGATAAATCAATGCTTATAAAGTTCTCTAGGGAACTATTAAGCAATTTTCGTTTTTTTTTTTTCGTATCACATGATTCTTTCTATTCGTGAAACTGTCGCACCAACCAAGTGTTGCTTTAAAATATTTATATACAAAATTGGTCAGCAATGTTGAAGATTTTTTTGATAATCGTCATCCCCTACGCCTATTGACGCAAAGGGGCTCGGTAAGATTTCGCCAGTCGTCTCTATCTAGAGGTTTTAATTGAATGCTTCTCCATTCATCATTAATTAAAGATTTTTTCAAAGTCTTAAATTAGTTCCCCGATTTAATCAGTTTAGATCTGATTAGAAAACCTTTTTTTTCAGTGAATTATAAAACTGGTGGTTTATTTTTAAAGATTATTAATCCTGAGCTTCAGCGAGCTATACAGCGTAAGTTGATTTATTACATGATTGATTCAAAACATTATTTCGTATATTATGAGAAATAATATATAAATACCTAGCCACCAATGGAATTGGATAATGGCCTAAAATCATTAAAAGCTATTTACTATAAACAGTTAAAGAATTACATTGCTATTAAGAATATTACTTTAACCCTTCACTATTTATAATGCTATTTCTTAGCACCTTTCAGGACTAGGCGTCGCCTTTGTGTTCATATCACGGGTAAATGAAAAATGTATTTTAATAATGAGTCGCATTCTGGGTTCAGCATTCATGCCTGTCAGAAGCAAATCATAAATCTCAAAGCTGGAGATTTAGGTGACAGCATGATGCAATATGAAAAAGAAGACAGGATCATATATTGATTTTGGAACTTGAATCGAAGAGTCATATGTATATATATATATATATATATACAGTATATATATATATATATATATACAGTATATATATATATATATAATATATATATAAATATATATATACATGTATATATATATATATATATATGTATATATACATATATATATACATATACTTATATATAAATATATATATATATATATATACATATATATATATATATATATATACATATATATATATAAATATACATATATATATATAGATATATATTTATATATATAAATATATATATATATATATATATATAGTATATATATATATATATATATACAGTATATATATATATATATATATACAGTATATATATATATATATATATATTCCTTTTCGTTTGTCAGTTAGAAGAGAAAAAAAATGATTACTGAAATGATTTCATGAAATGATTTAATGATATATCTAATTCAAAATAATACATTTATGATGATTATACTCCTTTCATTTAACAGATAAGGTTATGCAATTTAATTATTAATGGCCTTTATCCATTTCAAAAATGGAAAATATCAACAAAGGATAATGAGCGAAGGAAATGTCACGCACAAAGCCATAAATATTATCATTATTTTCAGCTTACTCTTTTAAAATGAAATTATGGCAAAAAGTCCCCTAGTTGAGATTTATTGAAACCAAGTCCTGATATTGTATAATGCAACAACAGCAATGCAGCCGTTTATTGTCCACTGCAGGACAAAAGAATCAGACATGTCCTTATTCATATCTGGGGTTCGGCCAGTTTTCCTCACCACGCTGGCCACTGCGGATTGATGATGGTGGGAGATTTGTCACATCGCTCACAGCAAAACAACCTAGTATGGGTGGCCCTGACTAGTACAGCTTTGCTGACCATGGCAATACGCAAACCCTTTCACCGCGTTAAGGTATCCCCCCCTCAGGAAATGACAATACTATTACTACTTCAACAGTACACACAGTAAACCCCGATTTACTTCGGATGTTGCATAGGGGACAATTAATCGTGTTTTACAGAGGCATCCAAAATCCCCCTTATCCCTTATTTCATGATTGTTTAGGGATGAGTATCCTATTTAATGGCTTGGAATGGGTTCATGTATTATTTAAAGCGACCATCAAGGGAAGGCATCTCCTCACCCTCTGAGTGCTCGGGTGAGGGTGAGGATCGGAACAAAATGATAACACCCATTAAATGCTGTAGATTTGATATGGCTTAATGGGAGAGAAAGAGGAGTACTTGGAGAATCTTTGATCATTTGTTTTTGTGATAAACAAGCTTGTTAGTTATGATTTAATATCTTTCTTTACAGTATGATCAATTACATTAGGGGCATTGTATAAATCTAACGTAGATAATAAAGCAAGTGTCTGGATGTGTGTGCATATGTATATATATATATATACATACATATATATATATATAATTTATGTATATATATAAACATATATGTATATATATATATATAATATATATATGTATATATGTATGTATGTATATATATGTATGTATATGTATATAAATATATATATATATATATATATATAGATGTATATATATATATGTGCATGCATATGTGTATGTATATATATGTATGTATATAAATGTATATATATGTATATATATATATATATATATATATGTTTGTATGTATATATGTGTATGTATGTATGTATATATATATATATATATATATATGTATTTATGTATATATATGTATATATATACATTTTGTACGTATATATATATATATGTATATACATGTATGTATGCATATATACATATGCATATATATATATATGTATGTATGTATATGTATATGTATACTGTATATATGTGTATATATAAGTATATATGTATATATATGTGTATATATATGTATGTATGTATTTGTATACTGTATATATGTGTATATATATATATATATATATATATATATATATATACGGTCGCGCTCAGCACTCCCCGTCCTCGGGTAAGGGGAAGAGGAAGTAGTCATGCCCTGGTGATGGGGGTGTGCGTATGTGCCTAACACTAAATATTTAGCTGTCATATTGGATGGATTGCGTACACTAGTATATAGATAAACACGTTTAATAGACTAGTTGCATCCAAGAGGAAAAATTACATTGGGATGGAATGTGAAATGAGACGTTAGGAAAGTTCTCTGTAGTTTAGTAAATAAATGTTTATTATAGATGCAGTAAATAGAAGTGAACATTTTGTCCTGTTAACTACACTGTATACTATGATAACTATTAAAACTCAGTCATTTTATAGCCAAGAAACTAAGATTTTATATATGAATGAAATAGTTGCGTGCCAGTCTCCTAGATTGTTATTACCGATATAAAACTTATATGATTTAAACAAAATGAAAAATGACCAATATTGAAATTAGAGAGTTCCATGATAAAAGAACAGAGTATTTCGTCATCCACGATCATCATTACATATAATAACTTGTAATGAATATAATGAAGTGTGTTTCGTTATTAAGCAATATACAGGAAAAAAATCGGTTTTAACTGATTTATTCAACAATATATGGAAACGAGAATATAGGAACAGAAGTGTCGAATATAACGGAAAAGTTCAACAATATATGTATATATATATATATATATATATATATATATATATATATATATATATATATATATGTATATATATATATATATATATATATATATATATATATATATATATATATATATATATATATATATATCATAAATTGAAGAGACAGTGATAGATGGAAATGGAAGGTTGTTAAAAGGAGAGGAGGCAAGGAAAAGGTGGGCGGAATATTTTGAAAGTTTGCTGAATGTTGAGGATGATAGGGAGGCAGATATAATTGCTGTTCCAGGTGTTGAGGTGCCAGTAATGGGAGATGAGAATGAGAGAGAGATTACAATAGAGGAAGTGAGGAGAGCACTAGATGAAACGAGAGTAGGAAAAGCATCTGGTATGGATGGTGTGAAAGCTGAGATGTTGAAGGAAGGGGGTGTGACTGTACTTGAATGGTTGGTGAGATTGTTTAATGTGTGTTTTGTGTTGTCAATGGTACCAGTAGATTGGGTCTGTGCATGTATTGTACCACTATATAAGGGTAAGGGAGATGTGCATGAGCGTTGTAATTCAAGAGGTATTAGTTTGTTGAGTGTAGTTGGAAAAGTGTATGGTAGAGTACTGATTAATAGGATTAAGGATAAAACAGAGAATGCAATCTTGGAAGTACAGGGTGGTTTTAGAAGAGGTAGGGGTTGTATGAATCAGATTTTTACAGTTAGGCAGATATGCGAGAAATATTTAGCAAAAGGTAAGGAGGTGTATGTTGCGTTTATGGATCTGGAGAAAGCATATGATAGAGTTGATAGGGAAGCAATGTGGAATGTGATGAGGTTATATGGAGTTGGTGGAAGGTTGTTGCAAGCAGTGAAAAGTTTCTACAAAGGTAGTAAAGCATGTGTTAGAATAGGAAATGAAGTGAGCGATTGGTTTCCAGTGAGAGTGGGGCTGAGACAGGGATGTGTGATGTCGCCGTGGTTGTTTAACTTGTATGTTGATGGAGTGGTGAGAGAGGTGAATGCTCGAGTGCTTGGACGAGGATTAAAACTGGTAGGCGAGAATGATCATGAATGGGAGGTAAATCAGTTGTTGTTTGCGGATGATACTGTACTGGTAGCAGACACAGAAGAGAAGCTTGACCGACTAGTGACAGAATTTGGAATTGTGTGTGAGAGAAGGAAGTTGAGAGTTAATGTGGGTAAGAGTAAGGTTATGAGATGTACGAGAAGGGAAGGTGGTGCAAGGTTGAATGTCATGTTGAATGGAGAGTTACTTGAGGAGGTGGATCAGTTTAAGTACTTGGGGTCTGTTGTTGCAGCAAATGGTGGAGTGGAAGCAGATGTACGTCAGAGAGTGAATGAAGGTTGCAAAGTGTTGGGGGCAGTTAAGGGAGTAGTAAAAAATAGAGGGTTGGGCATGAATGTAAAGAGAGTTCTATATGAGAAAGTGATTGTACCAACTGTGATGTATGGATCGGAGTTGTGGGGAATGAAAGTGATGGAGAGACAGAAATTGAATGTGTTTGAGATGAAGTGTCTGAGGAGTATGGCTGGTGTATCTCGAGTAGATAGGGTTAGGAACGAAGTGGTGAGGGTGAGAACGGGTGTAAGAAATGAGTTAGCGGCTAGAGTGGATATGAATGTGTTGAGGTGGTTTGGCCATGTTGAGAGGATGGAAAATGGCTGTCTGCTAAAGAAGGTGATGAATGCAAGAGTTGATGGGAGAAGTACAAGAGGAAGGCCAAGGTTTGGGTGGATGGATGGTGTGAAGAAAGCTCTGGGTGATAGGAGGATAGATGTGAGAGAGGCAAGAGAGCGTGCTAGAAATAGGAATGAATGGCGAGCGATTGTGACGCAGTTCCGGTAGGCCCTGCTGCTTCCTCCGGTGCCTTAGATGACCGCGGAGGTAGCAGCAGTAGGGGACTCAGCAGTATGAAGCTTCATCTGTGGTGGAAATGTGGGAGGTTGGGCTGTGGCACCCTAGCAGTACCAGCTGAACTCGGCTGAGTCCCTGGTTAGGCTGGAGGAACGTAGAGAGTAGAGGTCCCCTTTTTTGTTTTGTTTCTTGTTGATGTCGGCTACCCCCCAAAATTGGGGGAAGTGCCTTTGGTATATGTATGTATGTATATCATAAATTATATATTATATATATATATATATATAAATATATATATATATATATATATATATATATATATATATATATATATATTATATGGATTCATTCAATAATACATGGGAACAAATACGTCGGTTATAAAGAATCCCTTCAACGACACGTAGAAAGAAAAAAAATCGATTTTAACGGATTAATTGAACAATATATTAAACAAAATTTAAGTTTTAACGGATATTTGGAAAAAATATCGGTTTTAACGGATGAATAAAACAATATATGGCAACAAAAGAATAGGTTTTAACGGATGAATTAAACAATGTATGGAAAGAAAAATATCGGTTTTAACGGAGGAATTAAACAATATATAAAAACAAAAATACCTATTTTAACGAATCAATTCAACAAAGAACTCGACCGCTAGACTCTTTAGTTCTCATCAGAACTCTGAGGATATGACTCGCCCATTCCAAGGACTTAGAAATTCCCACTAGATCCATTCCAAGGACAAATAATTCCAGCCGTCTGGAAACGATGGTAGAGTTGTCATCCGGGTGGAGGTCATGACCCCGAGATTTAGGACCCTCAAAGAGGCGAATGAGTCATCCGAAAAGCCCCTGGCACTCATCCAGCTCATCCGTAATCTGGGGGCGTCATAAAAATGTCTTTTCCCCATTTCTTGAAAGATTATTCTCCATCGTTGAAGGCTCTAATGGCGACTTCTGTGAAAGATAAAATAACCCGTTCAAGGAAATTATTGCCCTTAGTTCTATTTTTAGAAGGATAAGTTTTCTTTCTTAGGCCTCTCTCTCTCTCTCTCTCTCTCTCTCTCTCTCTCTCTCTCTATGTATATATATTCATCTTTAAAATGCCAGATGTTAATGGGGCATTATTAATTTTCCTGATAACCCTTTTTTTTATTTAATCTAGTCATATTTCCTATCATTAGAAATATTAATTAAAGATTTTTTCATCATCATCATCATCTCCTCCTACGCCTATTGACTCAAAGGGCCTCAGTTCGATTTCGCCAGTCGTCTCTATCTTGAGCTTTTAATTGAATACTTCTCCATTCATCATTAATTAAAGATTTTTAACAAGTCGTAAATTAGTTCCGGGATTTAATCAGTTTAGATTTGATTAGAAAACATTTTTTTTTCAGTGAATTACAAAACTCTGGTGGTTTATTTCTAAATAATTATTAATCCTGAGCTTCAGCGAGCTATACGGCGTATGTTGATTTATTACATGATTGATTCAAAACATTATTTCGTAAATTATGAGAAATAACACCTTCATACTTACCTTCTAATGGAATTGGATAATGGCCTAAAATCATTAAAAGCTATTTACATTAAACAGTTAAAGAATTACATTGCTATTAAGAATGTTACTTTAAACATTCACTATTTATAATGCTATTTCTTAGCACCTTTCAAAACTAGAGGTCGCCTTTGTTTTCATATCACGGGTAAATAAAAAATGTATTTTAATAATGAGTCGCATTCTGGGTTCAGCATTCACGCCTGTCAGAAGCAAATCATAAATCTTAAAGCTGGAGATTTAGGTGACAGCATGATGCAATATGAAAAAGAAGACAGGATCATATATTGATTTTGGAGCTTAAATCGAAGAGTCATATATATATATATATATATATATATATTATATATATATGTATATATATATATTTATATATTTATATATTTATATATGTATATATATGTATATATATTATATATATATATGTATATATATATATATATATATATTTATATATTTATATATTTATATATATGTATATATATGTATATATATACATACTGTATATATATATATATACATATACATATATATATATATATATATATATATTATATATATATACATGTATGTATTCCTTTTCGTTTGTCAGTTAGAAGAGAAAGAAATGATTACTGAAATGATTTCATGAAATGATTTCATGAAATGATTTAATGATATATCTAATTCAAAATAATACATTTATGATGATTATACTCCTTTCATACAACAGACAAGGTTATGCAGTTTTATTTATTAATGGCCTTTATCCATTTCAAAAATGGAAAATATCAACAAAGGATAATGAACGAAGGAAATGTCACGCACAAAGCCATAAATATGATCATTATTTTCAGTTTATTCTTTTAAAATGAAATTATGGCAAAAAGTCCCCTAGTTGAGATTTATTAAAACCAAGTCCTGATATTGTATAATGCAACAACGACATTGCAGCCGTTTCTATTCCATTGCAGGACAAAAGAATCAGACATGTCCTTATTCATGTCTGGGGTTCGGCCAGTTTTCCTCACCACGCTGGCCACTGCGGATTGATGATGGTGGGAGATTTTAGTCACATCGCTCACAACAAACCAACCTAGTATGGGTGGCCTTAACTAGTACAGCTTTGCTGATCATGGCACTACGCAAACCCTTTCACGGCGTTAAGGTATCCCCCCCTCAGGAAATGACAATACTATTACTACTTCAACAGTACACACAGTAAACCCCGATTTACTTCGGATGTTGCATAGGGGACAATTAATCGTGTTTACAGAGGCATCCAAAATCCCCCCTATCCCTTACATCACGATTGTTTAGGGATGAGTATCCTATTTAATGGCTTGGAATGGGTTCATGTATTATTTAAAACGGCCATCAAGGGAAGGCATCTCCTCACCCTCTGAGTGCTCGGGTGAGGGTGAGGATCGGAACAAAATGATAACACCCATTAAATAGTGTAGATTTGATATGGCTTAATAAGAGAGAAAGAGGAGTACATGGAGAATCTTTGATCATTTGTTTTGTGATAAAGAAGCATGTTAGTCCTCACTTAATATCCTCTTTCACCGTATGATCAATTACAATAGGGGCATTGTATAAATTTAACCTAGATGATAAAGCAATTGTCTGGTTATATATATATATGTATATATATATATATATATATATATGTATGTGTGTATATATATATATGTATATATATATATATATATATATATATATATATATATATATATATGTATGTATATATATATGCGTAAAAATCACAGGAAAACGTGATGCTCAGATGCAGAAGAACCACAGGGAAAATGAAAATACGAAATATACGCTTAAGTCCTGACTAGTTTCGTGATACTCCATCAGAGGACTCTGAAGAACTATCACGAAACTAGTCAGGACTTAAGCGTATATTTCGTATTTTCATTTTCCCTTTGGTTCTTCTGCATGTATATATATGTATATATATATGTATATATATATGTATATATATATGTATAAATACATGTACTGTATGTATATATATATATATGTATATATATAAATATATATGTATATATATGTATGTATGTATGTATATATATATATATATATATATATGTATATATATGTATGTATGTATATATATATATATATATATATATATATATATATATATATATAGGTATGTATATATATGTATATGTATACTGTATATATATATATATATATATATATATATATATATATATATATATATATATATATATATGTATATACACATATATTTACGGTCGCGCCTCGCTCTCCCCGTCCGTCAGGTAAGGGGGAGAGGGAATTGTCATGCCTTAGTGATGGGGGTGCGCGTGTGTGCATATCACCAAATATTTAGCAGTCACATTGGACGGGTCGCGTACACTAGTATGTAGATAAACACGAATAATAGACTTGTCGCATCCAAGAGTTAAAATTACATTGGGATGGAATGTGAAATGAGATGCTTGGAAAGGTCTTTATAGTTTAGTAAATAGAAATAGTTCTTTATTATTGATGCTGTAAATACAAGAGAACATTATGGCTTTCTTCTGTTGATTACAGTTATCATTATTCTCTTATCCACATCTATTAATTCAGATCTAGCAAACTTTCCTCTACTTCTGTTTATAAGACTTATCCTTAAGTTGCTTTTCTGTATGAGCCCATAATTTAAATTGTATATCATGTGAGTAACATTGGACTGTCTAGAATAGAATAATAAACTGATTATTATAATTATTATTATTATTATTATTATTATTATTATTATTATTATTATTATTAATATTGTTTTTATTATTGTTATTATTACTATTATTATCATTGTTATTATTGTTATTATTATTATTATTATTATTATTATTATTATTATTATTATTATTAGTATTATCATCATTGATTGCTAAGCTACAACTCTAGTTGGAAAAACAAAACGCTATAAAGCCAAGGTGCTCCAATAGGGAAAATAGCCCAGCGAGGAAAGGAGACAAGGGACAATAAAATATTTTAAGAACAGTAACATTAAAATGAATATCTCCAATATATTGATGGGCAGCATAGTGATTATAGGAATGTGATATCCGGTGTTCCGCAGGGTAGTGTTCTTGGCCCATTACTTTTCATACTATATACTATATGCAACAAGCTTGTTGCATATGCAGATGATGCTACTCTCTTTGCATCAATTCCATCCCCTGAATGTAGAGCTAGGGTTGGTGAATCCCTTAATAGAGATTTAGCTAGAATTAGTGCATGGTGCAAATTATGGGGTATGAAGTTGAATCCTAACAAAACTCAAAGTATGATTGTAAGTAGGTCAAGGACGGTGGCTCCTCAACATCCGGATCTCAGTATTGATAATGTTTCTTTAAATATGTATGACTCTTTCAAAATTTTAGGTGTGATTCTCGACAGTAAATTTACTTTTGAGAAACATATAAGGTCTGTGTCTTCTTCAATTGCACAAAAAATAGGCTTATTGAGAAAGTCTTTCAAGATTTTCGGTGATCAATCTATTCTGAAGAAGTGTTTTAATTCTTTCATTCTACCTTGTTTTGAGTATTGTTCTCCTGTCTGGTGTTCAGCTGCTGATTCTCATCTTAATTTGTTGGACAGAAACTTACGGTCTATTAAATTTCTTATTCCTGATCTAGATATTAATCTCTGGCACCGTCGTTCAATTAGTTCATTATGCATGTTGCATAAGATTTTTCATAACTCTGACCATCTTTTACAGTTAGATCTCCCTGGACAATTCTAGCCTGTTCGTAATACTAGGCAGGCAGTTAATTCTAATAGCCAGGCCTTCTCCATCACGAGGCTCAATACTACGCAGTACTCTAGAAGTTTTATTCCAGCTGTGACCAAGTGTTGGAATGATCTTCCTAATCGGGTGGTTGAATCAGTAGAACTTCAAAAGTTCAAAGTTGGAGCAAATGCTTTTTTGTTGACCAGGCGGACATGAGTCTTTTTATAGTTTATTTGTGACATATTTGTTTTTGATGTTGTTAATAGTTTATATATGACATGTCTGTTTTGACGTTGTTACTTATTTTAGAATGATTTATTGTTAATTTGTTCTCTTCATTTATTTTTTTCCTTATTTCCTTTCCTCACTGGGCTATTTTTTCCCTGTTGGAGCCCCTGGGCTTATAGCATCTTGCTTTTCCAACTAGGGTTGTAGCTTGGATAGTAATAATAATAATAATAATATAAACTATTAAAATCTTAACAAAATGATGAATCGAAATAAATTTATAAATAACCAGGTACCATAAGATAGAAATAATCCTTAAGTCAAATAAAGATTTATCATAGTCTCACCCAAATTTTGATTCTGACTCTATATTTATGTAGGAATACCCAACTCTCCCCAAGGATCCGTAAGGATCAGGATCTTTGAAAGCGGAAGCCCTTGACATCAAAACTCGATGGTTCTTGAACCTTGTAATTGGATCCCTGTCCTGACCTACCTTCTTTAAAGAGTATTTCGGATCCTTTCCCCTTGCATCATTATGAGCAGCTTTTCCTGTGATCTATAAGAGACGGCGTACTTGAAATTAGTAGC
>NC_090764.1:7866981-7881981 GCF_036898095.1 Palaemon carinicauda
GTATTTTATTACAGATTTCTATACAATGTCCTGTTTGTCCAAATATGGAAAATTGTATAAGTCCGTTTTTAGTCCTAGTTGGCGAAACCAGGTCAAAAGTTTCTCTCTCTCTCTCTCTCTCTCTCTCTCTCTCTCTCTCTCTCACACACACACACACACACACACACATATATATATATATATATATATATATATCCATTATTAGCATTAGGAATTTGATAGTAATAATAATACCAAAAATTATGTCAACTAAAGTTAATTACATATACAAAATTAACAAAGGAAATATCCATACACGAAGGTATTTCTACGTTACCAAACGAAGCTAAATATAAACAATTCTACTAGCAAATTCTCGCCACTTTCAATTGCAGCCGAACAAAAAACATTGCAAAAGCCTTTTGCAGAATCCCCCAACAATAAACAAGAACAGGACGGCGCATCACTCGAGGATTGTCCTTCGTTTTTAAAGGAAAGAAGTCAACAAAACAGAAGAGAAAGCGAGGCGTAACACATCTTGGGATGCAACGTTGCATGAACCTGCTCTCTTGTGAGGTTGCATGGCCTTTGATGAGGAATAAAAGTGACAACAAAGCCATCAGTCATTTGTGGAAACGTTCGTTCATCTCCCCCTCCCCCCCTCCCCCCCCCTCTCCCCTGCGAACGTTTTTCCTTGGATGGGATGTGAATCCAGATGTAAATTGTGGATGATGAAAGCTCGCCCATGCAGATATGTACACATGCATATCTCTCTCTCTCTCTCTCTCTCTCTCTCTCTCTCTCTCTCTCTCTATATATATATATATATATATGTATGTATATATATGTGTATATATATATATATATATATATATATATAAGGATTAATTCAATAATACATGGTAAGAAATGCGTCGGTTATAAAGGATCCCTTCAACAACACATAGAAACAAAACTATTGGTTTTAAAACAAATGATTCATGGAATATATGAAACAGAATGTCGGTTTTAAAGGATGAATTATACAATATATGGAAAGAAATATCTATTCTAACGGATGATTTAAACAATATATGGAAACAAAAATTTGGGTTTTAACGGATGAATTAAACAATATATAGAAAAATAATATCTGTTCTAACTTATGAATTAAACAATATATGGAAAAATGATATCTTCTAACTGGTGAATTAAACAATATATGGAAAAATGATATCTTCTAACTGATGAATTAAACAATATATGGAAACCAAGATATCGGTTCTAACTGATGAATTAAACGATATATGGAAACAAAAATATAGGTTTTAGCTCATGAATTAAACTATATATGGAAACCAAGATATCGGTTCTAACTGATGAATTAAACAATATATGGAAACAAAAATATAGGTTTTAGCTCATGAATTAAACTATATATGGAAACCAGAATATCGGTTTTACGGATGATAATACAATATATGGAAACAAAAATATCAGTTTTAATGTATGAATTTAACAATATATGGAAACAAAAATATCTATTTTAACGAATCAATTCAACAAAGAATTCGACATCTAGACTCTATAGTTCTCATCAGAACTCTGAGGATATGACTCGCCTATTCCAAGGGCTTAGAAATTCCTACTAGATCCATTCCAAGGACAGATAATTCCAGCCGTCTGGAAACGATGGTGGAGTTGTCATCCGGGTGGAGGTCATGACCCTGAGATTTAGGACCCTCAAAGAGGGGAATGAGTCATCCGAAAAGCCCCTGGCACTCATCCAGCTCATCCGTAATCTGGGGGCGTCATAAAAATGTTTTTTCCCCATTTCTGGAAAGATTATTCTCCATCGTTGAAGGCTCTAATGGCGACTTCTGTGAAAGATAAAATAACCCGTTCGAGGAAATTATTGCCCTTAGTTCTCTTTTTAGAATGATAAGTTTTCTTTTTAGGCCTCTCTCTCTCTCTCTCTCTCTCTCTCTCTCTCTCTCTCTCTCTGTCTCTCTCTCTCTCTATGTATGTATATTCATCTTTAAAATGCTAGATATTAACGGGGCATTATTAATTTTCCTAATAACCTTTTTTTTTATTTAATCTAGTCATATTTCCTGTCATTAGAAATATTAATTAAAGATTTTCTCATCATCATCATCTCCTCCTACGCCTATTGACGCAAAGGGCCTCGGTTACATTTCGCTCCTCGTCTCTATCTTGAGATTTTAATTGAATGCTTCTCCATTCATCATTAATTAAAGATTTGTTTACAAGTCGTAAATTAGTTCCCCGATTTAATCAGTTCAGATCTGATTAGAAAACATTTTTTTCAGTGAATTATAAAACTGGTGGTTTATTTTTAAAGATTATTAATCCTGAGCTTCAGCGAGCTATACAGCGTAAGTTGATTTATTACATGATTGATTCAAAACATTATTTCGTATATTATGAGAAATAATACCTCCATACCTACCTACTAATCGAATTGGATAATGGCCTAAAATCATTAAAAGCTATTTATTGTAAACAGTTAAAGAATTACATTGCTATTAAGAATATTACTTCAAACATTCACTATTTATAATGCTATTTCTTAGCACCTTTCAGGACTAGAGGTCTCCTTTGTTTTCATATCACGGGTAAATAAAAAATGTATTTTAATAATGAGTCGCATTCTGGGTTCAGCATTCACGCCTGTCAGAAGCAAATCATAAATCTTAAAGCTGGAGATTTAGGTGACAGCATGATGCAATACGAAAAAGAAGAAAACAGGATCATATATTGATTTTGGAACTTGAATCGAAGAGTTATATATATAATTCATATATATATATATATATATATATACACAAACCTATGTATATATATATATATATGTATATATATGTATATATATACATATATATATATATATATGTATATATATACATATATATATACATATATATATACATATATATATATACATATATATATATATATATATATACATATATACATACATATATATATATATATATATATTCCTTTTGGTTTGTATATATATATATATATATATATATCCTTTTGGTTTGTCAGTTAGAAGAGAAACAAAAGATCCAATGAAATGATTTCATGAAATGATTTCATAAAATATCTAATTCAAAATAATACATTTATGATGATTATACTCCTTTCATTTAACAGACAAGGTTATGCAGTTTTATTTATTAATGGCCTTTATCCATTTCAAAAATGGAAAATATCAACAAAGGATAATGAACGAAAGAAATGTCACGCACAAAGCCATAAATATTATCATTGTTTTCAGTTTATTCTTTTAAAATTAAATTATGGCAAAAAGTCCCCTAGTTGAGATTTATTAAAACCAAGTCCTGATATTGTATAATGCAACAACGACATTGCAGCCGTTTCTAGTCCACTGCAGGACAAAAGAATCAGACATGTCCTTATTCATGTCTGGGGTTTGGCCAGTTTTCACCACCACGCTGGCCACTGCGGATTGATGATGGTGGGAGATTTTAGTCACTTCGCTCACAACAAAACAACCTAGTATGGGTGGCCCTGACTAGTACAGCTTTGCTTATCATGGCAATACGCAAACCCTTTCACCGTGTTAAGGTATCCCCCCTCAGGAAATGACAATACTATTACTACTTAAACAGTACACACAGTTAACCCTGATTTACTTCCGATGTTGCATAGGGGACAATTAATCGTGTTTACAGAGGCATCCAAAATCCATCTTATCCCTTATTTCACGATTGTTTAGGGATGGGTATCCTATTTAATGACTTGGAATGGGTTCATATATTATTTAAAACCACCAACAAGGGAAGGCATCTCCTCACCCTCCGAATGCTCGGGAGAGGGCGAGTCCCATTAAGTGAAAGTGATCGAAACAAAATGATAACACCCATTAAATAGTGTAGATTTGATATGGCTTAATGGGAGAGAAAGAGGAGTATTTAGAGAATCTTTGATCATTTGTTTTGTGATAAAGAAGCTTGTTAGTCCTCACTTAATATCCTCTTTCACAGTATGATCAATTACAATAGGGGTATTGTATAAATTTAACCTAGATAATAATGCAATTGTTTGGCTATATATATATATATATATATATATATATATATATATATATGATAATAATACACACACACAAACATATATATATATATATGTATATATATATATATATATATAAATATATATATATATATATGTATATATATATGTATATGTATACATATATATATATATATATATATATATATATTTATGGTTGCGCTCAGCACTCCCCGTCCTCGGGTATGGGGAAGAGGGAGTAGTCATGCCCTGGTGATGGGGGTGCGCGTGTGTGACTAACACTGAATATATAGCTTTGATATTTTACGGGTCGCGTACACTAGTATATAGATAAACACGTTTAATAGGCTAGATGTATCCAAGAGGAAAAATTACATTTGGATGGAATGTGAAATGAGATGGTAGGAAAGGTCTTTGCAGTTTAGTGAATAGAAATAGTTCTTTATTATTGATGCTGTAAATACAAGAGAACATTGTCTCCTTCTTTTGTTGATTACACTCATCATTATTGTCTAAAAAATAGTCGTTTGTCATTAATGCAGTAAATACAGGTGAACATTGTGGCCTTGTTCTGTTAATCAAACTTGTCACTATTGTCTTAGAAATAGTCGTTTATTATTAATGCAGTAAATACAGGTGAACATTGTGGCCTTGTTCTGTTAATCAAACTTGTCACTATTGTCTTAGAAATAGTCGTTTATTATTAATGCAGTAAATACAGGTGAACATTGTGGCCTTGTTCTGTTAATCAAACTTGTCACTATTGTCTTAGAAATAGTCGTTTATTATTAATGCAGTAAATACAGGTGAACATTGTGGCCTTGTTCTGTTAATCAAACTTGTCACTATTGTCTTAGAAATAGTCGTTTATTATTAATGCAGTAAATACAGGTGAACATTGTGGCCTTGTTCTGTTAATCAAACTTGTCTCTATTGTCTTAGAAATAGTCGTTTATTATTAATGCAGTAAATACAGGTGAACATTGTGGCCTTTTGTTAATCAGACTTGTCATTGTTGTCTTAGAAATAGTCGTTTATTATTAATGCAGTAAATACAGGTGAACATTGTGGCCTTGTTCTGTTAATCAAACTTGTCATTGTTGTCTTAGAAATAGTCGTTTATCATTAATGCAGTAAATACAGGTGAACATTGTGGCCTTGTTCTATTAATCAAACTTGTCATTATTGTCTTAGAAATAGTCGTTTATTATTAATGCAATAAATACAAGTGAACATTATGACTTTCTTCTGTTGATTACAATTATCATTATTCTCTTATCCACATCTATTAATTCAGATCTAGCAAGCTTTCCTATTCTTCTGTTTATAAGACTTATCTTTAAGTTGCTTAGTGTGTATCTATTAATTCTGATCTGGCAAGCTTTTCTCTATGAGCCCATAACTTAAATTCTATATCCTCATGTGAGTGAAATTATTATTATTATTATTATTATTATTATTATTATTATTATTATTATTATTGTTATTATCATTACTATTATTATCATTAATATTGTTTTTATTATTATTATTATTATTATTATTATTATTATTATTAATTGCTAAGCTCAACCCTAGTTGGAAAAGCAGGATGCTATAAGCCCAGGGGCTCCAGCAGGGAAAATAGCTCAGTGAGGAAAGGCAACAAGGAAAAATAAAATATTTTAAGAAGAGCAACAATATAAAATTAAATATCACTTCATAAACTATAAAAGATTTAACAAAACAAGAGGAAGAGCAATATGACATAATATAGAACAGTGTGCCCGAGTGCACCCTCAAGCAAGAGAACTCTATCCCGTATCATATTATTATTATTATTACTTGCTAAGCTACAACCCTAGTTGGAAAAGCAGGATGGTATAAAGCCCAGGGGCTCCAACAGGGAAAATAGCTCAGTGAGGAAAGGGAACAAGGAAAAATAAAATATTTAAGAATAGCAACAATATTGAAATAAATATCACTTTATAAACTATAAAAACTTTAAACAAAACAAGAGGAAGAAAAATAAGATATAATATAGAACAGCGTGCTCCAGTGTACCCTCAAGCAAGAGAACTCTAACCCGTAGGAAGTTAGCCATAGAATGTTAATTATTTTTGCTTCATTGGGTGCTGATAATGTTTATATGGTGCAGAATGTAGAAGGAATGCACAATTTCCCAGTTATAACGTGAAAATTATATTCAGAAATTTATTCTAAAGAAATTTTTTTTTAGCTCTAATTAAGGACCCTATGATGAAGTTATATCTAAGTGCGAGTTTGATATTTATCAATAAATATCAGTATATATGTTTCAATTAGAAAATATTGTCAGAAATATCAGAGTTCTTTTTAATGTAAAATCAAAAGAAATATCGAGTTTTTATTCCCACTACCTTGAAGGTTATAACTGTCACCTCCCTTCAAGTAAGAGTGTTAATTAAGCCCAATACATTCCAAGTTGGGTGTCTCGCTCAATGGCGATTCCTTCAAGTGTCATCTAGAGTCTAGACTCTAGAAATCTTTATGAAATTATGACGGTTTTAATGGAGTTCATCTTCAGACGCAGTTTTCGAAGGAGCGTGGCAGTATTGTACAGGACGTGTTCCATACACGCTCGTACACTGTACCAGTTTTGACTGTTATCTTATCACTTGCTCTTCCCTGTACTGTTAATAAACCACCAAGTATGAAATTGATAGTTTCTTGCCTAATTTTGTATGATTTTTTGTGCCGTTCTTGCTCGCAAGTTCCAGTATAAAAGCTTGATGTCTGTTTGGTAAAGTTTAGCTGCATTCACTTCGCCTCTCAGTTATCACCTAACTGGTGCCTCGCACAGTATCTAGCTGATATTATTATTATTATTATTATTATTATTATTATTATTGTTGTTGTTGTTGTTGTTGTTGTTGTTATTACTTGCTAAGCTAAGATATATTGTGACTGGAGTGGACTAGAGATAGATAAGATTTTTATATAAACTTGATTATTTTGATTCTCGAATGATGTCTTTAACTGGTGTATTTAATTACAGATTTCTATACAATGCCCTGTTTGTCCAAATATGAAAAATTGTATAAGTCTGATTTTAGTCATAGTTGGCGAAACCAGGTCAAAAGTCCTCTCTCTCTCTCTCTCTCACTCTCTCTCTCTCTCTCTCTCTCTCTCTCTCTCTCTCTCCATATATATACATATGTATATGTATATATATATAATGTATATATATATATATATATACATATATGTATATATATATATATATATAAATATATATATATATATATATATATATATATGTAAATCCATTATTAGCATTAGGAATTTGATAATAATAATAATGCCAAAAAGTATGTCAACTAAAGGTAATTACAAGCACAGAATTAACAAAGAAAATATCTATACACGAAGGTATTTCTACGTTTCCAAACGAAGCTAAATATAAACAATTCTACTGGCAAATTCTTGCCACTTTCAATTGCAGCCAAAAAAAAAAAAAAAAAAAAAAAAAAACATTGCAAAAGCCTTTTGCAGAATCCCCCAACAATAAACAAGAACAGGACGGCGCATCACTCGAGGATTGTCCTTCGTTTTTAAAGGAAAGAAGTCAACAAAACAGAAGAGAAAGCGAGGCGTAACACATCTTGGGATGCAACGTTGCATGAACTTGCTCTCTTGTGAGGTTGCATGGCCTTTGATGAGGGATAAAAGTGACAACAAAGCCATCAGTCATTTGTGGAAACGTTCGTTCATCTCCCTCTCCCCCTCCCTCCTTCCCCTCCCCCCTCCCCTGCGAACGTTTTTCCTTGGATGGGATGTGAATCCAGATGTAAATTGTGGATGATGAAAGCTCGCCCACGCAGATATGTACACATGCATATCTCTCTCTCTCTCCTCTCTCTCTCTCTCTCTCTCTCTCTCTCTCTGCTCATAGAAACAATAATATCGGGTTTAAAACAGATGACTTATGCAATATATGAAACAAAATGTCTGTTTTAAAGGAGGAATTATACGGTAAATGGAAAAAAAAATCGGTTTTAACGGATGAATTAAACAATGGAAACAAAAATATCGGTTTTAACGGATGAGTTACACAATATATGGAACCCAAAATACCGTTTTTAACTCATGAATTAAACTATATAAAAACAATAATATCGGTTTTAACCGATGATTTAAACAACATATGGAAAAAAAAATTCGGTTTTACGGATGATAATACAATATCTGGAAACAACAAAAAAATCGGTTTTTTACGGATGAATTAGACAATATATAGAAACAAAAGCATCGGTTTTAACGGATGAATTTAAATAATATATGAAAACAAAAATATCGGGTTTAATTAACGGACAGATTAAGCAATATTTAGAAACAAAAATATGGGTTTTAACGAATCAATTCAACAAAGAATTCGACGGCAAGACTCTATAGTTCTCATCAGAACTCTGAGGATATGACTCGCCTATTCCAAGGGCTTAGAAATTCCCACTAGATCCATTCCAAGGACAAATAATTCCAGCCGTCTGGAAACGATGGTAGAGTTGTCATCCGGGTGGAGGTCATGACCCCGAGATTTAGGACCCTCAAAGAGGCGAATGAGGCATCCGAAAAGCCCCTGGCACTCATCCAGCTCATCCGTAATCTGGGGGCGTCATAAAAATGTCTTTTCCCATTTCTGGAAAGATTATTCTCCATCGTTGAAGGCTCTAATGGCGACTTCTGTGAAAGATAAAATAACCCGTTCAAGGAAATTATTGCCCTTAGTTCTCTTTTTAGAATGATAAGTTTTCTTTTTAGGCCTCTCTCTCTCTCTCTCTCTCTCTCTCTCTCTCTCTCTCTCTATATATATATATATATATATACATCTCTCTCTCTCTCTCTCTCTCTCTCTCTCTCTCTCTGTATGTATATTCATCTTTAAAATGCCAGATATTAATGGGGCATTATTAATTTTCCTAATAACCTTTTTTTTTTATTTAATCTAGTTATATTTCCTATCATTAGAAATATTAATTGAAGATTTTCTCATCATCATCATCTCCTCCTACGCCTATTGACGCAAAGGGCCTCGGTTACATTTCGCTCCTCGTCTCTATCTTGAGATTTTAATTGAATGCTTCTCCATTCATCATTAATTAAAGATATTTTACAAGTCTTAGATTTGTTCCCCGATTTAATCAGTTTAGATCTGATTAGAAAACTTTTTTTTTCAGTGAATTATAAAACTCTGGTGGTTTATTTCTAAAAAAATTATTAATCCTGAGCTTCAGTGAACTCTACAGCGTATAATGATTTATTACATGATTGATTCTAAACATTATTGCGTAAATTATGATAAATAATACCTCCATACTTACCCACTAATGGAATTGGATAATGGCCTAAAATCATTAAAAGCTATTTACTATAAACAGTTAAAGAATTACATTGCTATTAAGAATGTTACTTTAAACATTCACTATTTATAATGCTATTTCTTAGCACCTTTCAGGACTAGAGGTCGCCTTTGTTTTCATATCACGGGTACATAAAAAATGTATTTTAATAATGAGTCGCATTCTGGGTTCAGCATTCACGCCTGTCAGAAGCAAATCATAAATCTTAAAGTTGGAGATTTAGGTGACAGCATGATGCAATATGAAAAAGAAGAAGACAGGATCATATATTGATTTTGGAACTTGAATTGAAGAGTCATATATATATGTATATATATATATATATATATACATGCATATATATATACATATGTATATATATGTATATATATGTATATATATGTATATATATATATATATATATATATATATTCCTTTTCGTTTGTCAGTTAGAAGAGAAAGAAATGATTACTGAAATGATTTCATGAAATGATTTCATGATATATCTAATTCAAAATAATACATTTATGATGATTATACTCCTTTCATTTAACAGACAAGGTTATGCAGTTTTATTTATTAATGGCCTTTATCCATTTCAAAAATGGAAAATATCAACAAAGGATAATGAACGAAGGAAATGTCACGCACAAAGCCATAAATATTATCATTATTTTCAGCTTACTCTTTTAAAATGAAATTATGGCAAAAAGTCCCCTAGTTAAGATGTAATAAAAGCAATTTCTGATATTGCCTGTTGCCAACACAACAACAACAACAACAACAACAAATGCAGCCGTTTCTAGTCCACTGCAGGACAAAAGAATCAAATATGTCCTTATTCATATCTGGGGTTCGGCCAGTTTTCCTCACCACGCTGGCCACTGCGGATTGATGATGGTGGGAGATTTTAGTCACATCGCTCACAACAAACCAACCTAGTATGGGTGGCCCTGACTAGTACAGCTTTGCTGACCATGGCAATACGCAAACCCTTTCACCGCGTTAAGGTATCCCCCTCAGGAAATGACAATACTATTACTACTTAAACAGTACACACAGTAAACCCCGATTTACTTCGGATGTTGCATAGGGGACAATTAATCGTGTTTACAGAGGCATCCAAAATCCCCCTTATCCCTTACATCACGATTGTTTAGGGATGAGTATCCTATTTAATGGCTTGGAATGGGTTCATATATTATTTAAAACGACCAACAAGGGAAGGCTTCTCCTCACCCTCTGAGTGCTCGGGTGAGGGTGAGGATCGGAACAAAATGATAACACCCATTAAATGGTGTAGATTTGATATGGCTTAATGGGAGAGAAAGAGGAGTACATGGGGGAATCTTTGATCATTTGTTTTGTGATAAACAAGGTTGTTAGTCCTGACTTGATATCGTTCTTCATAGTATGATCAATTACGATAGGGGCATGGTATGAATTTACCCTGTATAATAAAGAGTAAGTGTCTGTCTATATATATGAATATATATATACATATATATATATATATATATATATATACATATGTATATATATATGTATATATATATATATATATTTGTATATATATATACATATATATATATATATATATATTTACGGTCATGCTTAGCTCTCCCCCTCCTCGGGTAAGGGGGAGAGGGAGTACTCATGCCCTGGTCAGAGAGGGGGGGGGAGTGTGTGCATAACACCAAATATTTGGCAGTTTCATTGGACGGGTCGCGTACACTAGTATGTAAATAAACACGAATAATAGACTTGTTGCATCCAAGAGGAAAAATTACATTGGTAAGGAATGTGAAATGAGATGCTTGGAAAGGTCTTTATAGTTTAGTAAATAGAAATAGATGTTTATTATAGATGCAGTAAATAGAAGTGAACATTTTGTCCTTCTTCTGTTAACTACACTTGTCATTATTGTCTTGGAAATAGTCGTTTATTATTGATGAAGTAAATACAAGAGAACATTATGGCCTTCATCTGTTGATTACAATTATCATTATTCTCTTAACCACATCTATTAATTCAGATCTAGCAAGCTTTTCTATTCTTCCGTTTATAAGACTTATCCTTAAGTTGCTTAGTCTGTATCTATTAATTCTGATCTGACAAGCTTTTCTCTATGAACCCATAACTTGAATTTTATATCCTCATGTGAGTGAAACTAGACTTGACTAGAATAGAATAATAAACTGATTATTATTATTATTATTATTATTATTATTATTATTATTATTATTATTATCATTATCATTATTATTATTATTGTTGTTGTTATTATTATTATTATTATTATTATTGTTATTATTAAGCTACAACCCTAATCGGAAAAGCAAAATGGTATAAAGCCAAGGGACTCCAACAGGGAAAATAGCCCAGTGAGGAAAGGAAAGAAGGGACAATAAAATATTTTAAGAACAATAACATTAAAATGAATATCTCTTATATAAACTATTCAAACTTTAACAAAATGATGAATCGAAATAAAATTATAAATAACCAGGTACCATAAGATAGAAATAATCCTTAAGTCAAATAAAGATTTATCATAGCCTCACCCAAATTTTGATTCTGTCTTTATATTTATGTAGGAATACCCAACTCTCCCCCGAGGATCCGTAAGGATCTTTGAAAGCGGAAGCTCTTGACATCAAGACTCGATGGTTCTTGAACCTTGTAATTGGATCCTATCCTGACCTACCTTCTTTAAAGAGTATTTCGGATCCTTTCCCCTTGCATCCTTATGAGCAGCTTTTCCTCTGATCTATAAGAGACGGCGTACTTGAAATTAGTAGCGCTTCTGTCAATACACGTCTTTGATGAATCCGGTAGTGGTGAATGTCTAGTGTATCATATTATTATTATTATTATTATTATTATTATTATTATTATTATTTATTGCTAAGCTACAACCCTAGTTGGAAAAAGCAGGATGCTATAAGAGACGGCGTACTTGAAATTAGTAGCGCTTCTGTCAATACACGTCTTTGATGAATCCGGTAGTGGTGAATGTCTAGTGTATCATATTATTATTATATTATTATTATTATTATTATTATTATTATTATTATTATTATTATTTATTGCTAAGCTACAACCCTAGTTGGAAAATCAGGATGCTATAAGAGACGGCGTACTTGAAATTAGTAGCGCTTCTGTCAATACACGTATTTGATGAATCTGGTAGTGGAGAATGTCTAGTGTATCATATTATTATTATTATTATTATTATTATTATTATTATTATTATTTATTGCTAAGCTACAACCCTAGTTGGAAAAAGCAGGATGCTATAAGAGACGGCGTACTTGAAATTAGTAGCGCTTCTGTCAATACACGTCTTTGATGAATCCGGTAGTGGTGAATGTCTAGTGTATCATATTATTATTATTATTATTATTATTATTATTATTATTATTATTATTATTATTATTTATTGCTAAGCTACAACCCTAGTTGGAAAATCAGGATGCTATAAGAGACGGCGTACTTGAAATTAGTAGCGCTTCTGTCAATACACGTATTTGATGAATCTGGTAGTGGAGAATGTCTAGTGTATCATATTATTATTATTATTATTATTATTATTATTATTTATTGCTAAGCTACAACCCTAGTTGGAAAAAGCAGGATGCTATAAGAGACGGCGTACTTGAAATTAGTAGCGCTTCTGTCAATACACGTCTTTGATGAATCCGGTAGTGGTGAATGTCTAGTGTATCATATTATTATTATTATTATTATTATTATTATTATTATTATTTATTGCTAAGCTACATCCCTAGTTGGAAAAGCAGGATGCTATAAGCCCAGGGGCTCCAGCAGGGGAAATAGCTCAGTGAGGAAAGGCAACAAGGAAAAATAAAATAATTTAAGAAGAGCAACAATATAAAATTAAATATCACTTTATAAACTATAAAAGATTTAACAAAACAAGAGGAAGAAAAGTATGACATAATATAGAACAGTGTGCCCGAGTGCACCCTCGAGCAAGAGAACTCTATCCCGTATCATATTATTATTATTATTATTATTATTATTATTATTATTATTATTATTATTATTATTACTTGCTAAGCTACAACCCTAGTTGGAAAAGCAGGATGCTATAAGCACAGGGGCTCCAGCAGGGAAAATAGCTCAGTGGGGAAAGGGAACAAGGAAAAATAAAATATTTTAAGAAGAGCAACAATATTAAAATAAATATCACTTTATAAACTATAAAAACCTTAACAAAACAAGAGGAAGAGAAATAAGATATAAGATAAAACAGTGTGCTCGAGTGTACCCTCAAGCAATAGAACTCTAACCCGTATGAAGTTAGCCATAGAATGTTAATAATTTTTTCTTTATTGGGTGCTGATAATGTTTATATGGTGAAGACTCTAGAAGGAATAAACAATTTCCCAGTTATAACGTGAAAATTATATCCAGAAATTTATTTTAAACAATATATCTGCTTATCTTTGATGTTTCTCATCCACGGAATTTTTTTTTCTCTCTAATTAAGACCCTATGATGAAGTTATATCCAAGTGCGAGTTTCATAGTTATCAATAAATACCAGTATATATGTTTCAATTAGAAAATACTGTCAGAAATATTTAAGTTCTTTTAATGTAAAATAAAAAGAAATATCGAGTTTCTATTCCCACTACCTTGAAGGTTTCAACTGTCACCTCCCTTCAAGTAAGAGTGTTAATTAAGCCCAATACATTCCAAGCTGGGTGTCTCGCTCAATGGTGATTCCTTCAAGTGTCATCTAGAGTCTAGACTCTAGAAATCTTTTTGAAATTATGACGGTTTTAATGGAGTTCATCTTCAGGCGCAGTTTTCGAAGGAGCATAGCAGTACTGTACAGCACGTGTTTCATACACTCTCGTACACTGTAACAGTTTTGATTGTTATCTTATTACGTGCTCTTCCCTGCACTGTTAATAAAGCAGCCTAGATAAGCTTAGTTCATGTATATATTTTATTTTTCATTATTTTTTTTGTGACGTTCTTGCCCTCAAGTTCCAGTTTAAAATCTCGATGTCTTATTGGTAAAGATTAGTTGCATTCACCTCGCCTCTCAGTTATCGTCTAACTGGTGCCTCGCACAGTATCTAGCTGATATTATTATTATTATTATTATTATTATTATTATTATTATTGTTGTTGTTGTTGTTGTTGTTGTTGCTATTATTACTTGCTAAGCTAAGATATATTGTGACTGGAGTGGACTAGAGATAGATAAGATTTTTATATAAACCTGATGATTATTTTGATACTCGAATGATGTCTTTAACTGGTGTATTTAATTTCAGATTTCTATACAATGTCCTGTTTGTCCAAATATGAAAAATTGTATAAGTCTGTTTTTAGTCATAGTTGGCGAAACCAGGTCAAAAGTCCCCTCTCTCTCTCTCTCTCTCTCTCTCTCTCTCTCATATATATATATATATATATATACACATACATATACATATATAAAATATATATATATGTATACATACACATATATATACATATACATACATATATATGCATATATATACATATATATATATATACATATATATATATACACATAGATATATACATATATA
>NC_090764.1:7886981-7891909 GCF_036898095.1 Palaemon carinicauda
TTTCTGCGAACAAATTCTAATGCACTCTAACTTATGGGAAACTTTTCCCGGAGACAATTTGAGAGTGAATAAAAAGTTAATAGTATTGAATACTTTCGTATACTATGGCATTTATGCCATTTTTCATTATATTTTAGTCACTTGTTACTTTTCAGACTTCATACTATGATAAAAATACTTTTGATAGACTTCGTAGAAGGGTAAAATTACTTTTCGAAGCCTTCATAGTATGATAAAGTTACTTTCAAAGACTTCATAGTTTGATAAAGTTAGTTTACAAGTAATTCATAGTATGATGAAGTTACTTTCGAATGACTTCATAGTATGATAAAGTTAATTTCAAAGACTTCATAGTTTGATAAAGTTACTTTTCAAGTAATTCATAGTAGGATGAAGTTACTTTCGAATGACTTCATAGTATGATAAAGTTAATTTCAAAGACTTCATAGTTTGATAAAGTTACTTTTCAAGTAATTCATAGTATGATGAAGTTACTTTCGAATGACTTCATAGTATGGTAAAGTTACTCTTTAAAGATTTCATAGTATGATAAAATTATTTTTCACAGACTTCATAGTATGATAAAGTTACTTTTTTTAAAAGACATAGTTTTATAAAGTTACTTTTCAAAGACTTCATAGTATGATAAAGTTACTTTTTAAAGAATTAATAGTATGATAAAATTACTTTTCAAAGACTTCATAGTATGGTAAAGTTACATTTCAAAGACTTCATGGTTTGGTAAAGTTACTTTCAAAGACTTCATAATTTGATAAAGTTAGGTTTCAAGTAATTCATAGTATGATAAAGTTATTTTTCAAAGACTTCATAGTATGATAAAGTTACTTTCAAAGACTTCGTTGTTTGATAAAGTTACTTTTCAAGTAATTAATAGTATGATAAAGTTATTTTTCACAGACTTCATAGTATGATAAAGTTACTTTTTTAAAAGACATAGTATTATAAAGTTACTTTTCAAAGAATTAATAGTATGATAAAATTACTTTTCAAAGAATTTATAGTATGATAAAATGACTTTTTAAAGACTTCGCAGTATGATAAAATTACTTTTCAAAGACTTCCTAGTATGATAAAGTTACTTTTCAAAGACTTCATAGTATGACTGAAGTGCTTTTTTACATTCAGTTTCCTTAATAGTTTTTATTTTTTCTATGAATTTATACATTTTCACATGTATTCATTTCACTTCACAATCTTAATCAGAATTGATTTGTGATTAAAATTTCTCCATTTTGAAAAGCTTTATTTTTTAAGCATGAAGTAGCATTGCAGAGGCTGCACCAGGCAACCGACCCCTTAATGTAAGGATAACGGTGGGAAAGAAGAAGAGCATGACATAGTATCATTGACGATAACAATAAAGAAACATTCTATGCAATTTAAATCATCACTTTCATGCAACGATGAAAGTAAACGTCAAAATGATTAAATTTCTACTAATGGATACAATGATTTTTTTTCTTTTTGCCACTGCCTCTATAAAACGATTTCCTTTGACTTGAGTGGTGTTTTTTTTTTTTTTTAACGATTTTGTTCTACTTGAGACTTATTTCAAGAACTGACATTTTGCAATAAAAAAAAAAATTAATCCTATTTATTCTCCTTTCTGTATATTTATTCCATGTTCTGGATTTTCGTAATATTTTCAGGATTATACTCTATTTTATAATAAACTCGATAACTTTTAGAATTTTTATCATGAGCAATAAACCCACATTAATTCTCATTTTAAGATTCCAACAAACAGCCAAAGCATTAAGCGCAGACGTATCCTAGTGAGAACCACATTAACAAGTCATTATCAAACATAATCATATCAAGCATTTCTCTGTCGTAAGAGAGAGAGAGAGAGAGAGAGAGAGAGAGAGAGAGAGGGGGTAGCATCAAAACACAATTCTCATTATTATATTTTATGAGGAACCTTGGCCATACCTCATTACCCCGTTGCATTTACCTCCATAAGGGTTTCTCTTTATCGTAGATGGGTATTGTAATCATATCTCTCTTTATCGTAGATGGGTATTGTAATTATATCTCTATCGTAGATGAGTATTGTAATTATATCTCTCTTTATCGTAGATGGGTATTGTAATTATATCTCTATCGTAGATGGGTTTTGTAATTATATCTCTCTTTATCGTAGATGGGTATTGTAATTATATCTCTAACAAGAATAACTATTTTCATTTTATTGTTTTTATTTCTTTTTCATTTACTCGGCTTCCTATTTCAATTATAATTTAATTTCTTGAGGATTCGTTCATAAAGTTGAACGAATACGAGAAACAATTGAATGATTTCTTAACAATAATGAATTCAAATGGATTGTATATAACATTTTCGTTTAAAGGTTTAAAGGCCGCTCATGAATGGCAGAGGCAAGGGACAGTGACATTGCCCTATCAAGCAGGACAATGCCCTAGAGACTGACCATATTACATATAATCAGCGCCCAAGCTCCCTCTCCACCCAAGGTAGGACCAAGGAGGACCAAGCAATGGCTGCTGATGATTCAGCAGATAGACCTATAGGCTCCCCATAACCCCCCATCCTTAGCTCACAAGGATGGTGAGATTGCAGCGACTAGGGAACTTATCGAGTCTGAGCGGGACTCGAACCCCAGTCTGGCAATCACCAGGCCACTTATTCAAGTCTTATCTTTTTCCACAAGTTAAATTCCATTTTATTCACACATGTAGCTGATTTGATTCACAAAATCGTATTTAACAAATATATGCTATACAACTATCAGTTTTTTACTTTCAGAAATGGATGAACGTATACTGAAAGCGCGTTTATATTCCTTATCCTCAAGTGAATATGTGGTAGATGGCGCTAATATTACGTATAATGATATTATGCATTTGGATATTAATTCTCAAGCCATCTGTATATCTCAAGAATATGTATGTATGTATGTATGTATGTATGTATGTATGTATGTATGTATGTATGTATATATATATATATATGTATATATATACGTATATATATATATATATATATATGTATATATATATATATATATATTTATATATATATATATATATATATATATAGTTTATTTATTCCCATGTTTCTTTTCCTCACTGGGATATTTTTCCCTTTGGAGTCCTTGGCCTTATAACATCTTGCTTTTCCAATTAGGATTATAGCATAGCTTGTAATGATTATATATATATATATATATATATATACACACATACATATTCAATAGCTCCACCCCTATAAATACCAAGAAAGCGTAAGTAAAATACCAAAACCAATAACGAACACATTTCCAGCAACATTCAGGAAAAAAAAATTGTCTTCCCATCCTTCTGTTCCCCACTCCTCTTAGAAGCATCAAAGATGACCCAGAAGAACTTCAGCCATCTTGTTTATCCCTGGTCCCGTGACCCCGACGGGCCTCGAGGCCTAGAAACGTTAATTTGGAACTCTGGGTTGCAATTTCGCCTTCTCTCTGCTGCTTCCTTCTGTTTATCGTCACACATTTCCTTCGGACTTTTCTTACTGATTTTTATTCATATCGGGGTCGTGAAACTCCTGTTTGCTTCCAGAGACAATATAAGTCTTGGGCGACGAGGCCACTGTAATTAACGGCAAGTTTTGAGACTGGAAAGGAGAGGCATGAGGTAATGGCTGGATTCTTGTGCGACCTTTTTGTGAGACTAAGTTCTAAGGGCGTTTTATTTTAAGTGCATTCAAAATAATTTTTTTTTTTAGTATATATAATTCAGTGTAGTTGTGAGTTGTAAGTAACTCATTATTATTATTATTATTATTATTATTATTATTATTATTATTATTATTATTATTATTATTATTATTTCTGCAGGAGACCCTCTTTTAAGCAAGTTTGATTGAAGGTAAAGGCTGTCCCTGTAGCATTATTATTATTATTTTATATTATTATTATTATTGTTGTTGTTGTTGTTGTTGTTGTTGTTGTTATTATTAGCTAAGCTACACCATTCTTTGGAAAAGCAGAATGCTATAAACCCAAGGGCTTCAACAGGGAAAATAGCCCAATGAGGAAAGAAAATAAGGAAACAGATAGAAACGTGCTCCTGAGTGTACCCTCAAGCATGAAACTGTAACCGAGACTGTAGAACACCACGGTACAGAAGCTATGGCACTATCCAAGACTAGAGAACAATGTTTTGATTTAGGATTGTCTTTCTCCTAGAAGACCTGCTGATCATAGCTAGTCTTTTCTACCCTTACCTAGAGGAAAGTAGCCACTGAAGAAGAATTTTTCGGTTATCTTAGTGTTGTCAGGTGTATGAGGAAAGAGGAGAATGTGTTAAGAATCGGTTATCTTAGTGTTGTCAGGTGTATGAGGAAAGAGGAGAATGTGTTAAGAATCGGTTATCTTAGTGTTGTCAGGTGCATGAGGAAAGAGGAGAATGTGTTAAGAATCGGTTATCTTAGTGTTGTCAGGTGCATGAGGAAAGAGGAGAATGTGTTAAGAATCGGTTATCTTAGTGTTGTCAGGTGCATGAGGAAAGAGGAGAATGTGTTAAGAATCGGTTATCTTAGTGTTGTCAGGTGCATGAGGAAAGAGGAGAATGTGTTAAGAATCGGTTATCTTAGTGTTGTCAGGTGTATGAGGAAAGAGGAGAATTTGTTAAGAATAGGGAAGAATATTCGTTGCATGTGTAAGAAAAGAAAATATGAGCCGTAACGAGAGAGGGATCCAATGTAGTACCTACTAGTAGGTAGGCCAGAGCCCCAGCCACCTGTTGAGATACCACCGCTAGAGAGTTATCGGAGCCTTTGACTCACCAGACAGTATTACATTGGATCGCTCTCTCTGGTTACGACTCATATTTCCTGTGCCCAAACATATACCAAATGGTCTGGCATATTCTTTCTACATTCTACTCCATCCTCATACAATTAAC
>NC_090764.1:7892409-7894909 GCF_036898095.1 Palaemon carinicauda
TCTCTGCCTGCATCCTTTTGACTTTTACAATCCTCTCTCTCTCTCTCCTCTCTCTCTCTCTCTCTCTCTCTCTCTCTCTCTCTCTCTCTCTGCCTGCATCCTTTTGACTTTTGCAATCTCTCTCTCTCTCTCTCCTCTCTCTCTCTCTCTCTCTCTCTCTCTCTCTCTCTCTCTCCTCTCTCTCTCTCTCTCTGCCTGTGGATATTAGGGAATGTGGAAATTTACCTGTTTTTAAAAAGAAATTGAAATCATACTTATTTGCGAGCCAGCAAGGATTATAATATTCTGGTTGAAGTGTGCAACACATTGGTTACTTTTAAAAGTGACTAGTTTGCAGTTTGTAATGTATGGCTGAAAGGTGATAAACTGAAAATTAAATTTGATTTTATTACTGTATTTTTATTAGTATTGAGGACATTTATTGTCACCATTTTCAGACAAAATGTATGTATATGTGCGTGTGTATTTATCTACAGTATGTATATATTCATTATTGACCGTATGTAAACAAAATTTTACCTTTTTAGACACTACAACGTTGTTGAATTTTTATACATCATGTGTTTTTGACTTGTCTTAGAAACATCCTAATTTACTAAATATAGCTAATTTGTACGTAAATTCTTATTTCTAATGTAGAATTTTGAATACCTTTATTGTAGACGTAATATATAATTTATGGATTTTAGATCGTAGTAAAATGCTATCCTAAATCTATTTTGATAGGTCATTACTATTTAAGAACCTTCCAATGTAAATACAATCTTTATGTAACAGAATACCCATTGTTTTATGGAATAAAGGAATTATTATTATCTCTCTCTCTCTCTCCTCTCTCTCTCTCTCTCTCTCTCTCTCTCTCTCTCTCTCTCTCTCTCTCTCTCTCTATCTCTCTCTCTCTCTCTCTCTCTCTCTCTCTCTCTATCATGCCTGAATTTATTGCATATGTCATTCTGCATCTGAACAGCGCTTGTTGGGTTGAAGTAATGCACAGGCGAAATATGACTGCAAGTCTTTTTCCCTTTAAAAGGCCGAACCATTTTATTTCTCGCTACAAGGATATACATCTATTCATGTTTATATAAACATGTGATGTTGAGCCACCGACTTATTTATCTTATAGAAAGAAAATATAAAAACTTATTATTCGTCAGGCAAACATGTTTTGCTATGCATTCGGATATAGAATATCTTTTAGATGCAAATAAATATAAATCTAATTTTGGATGCAAAGAAATGTAGGCCATCTCGAATGCTGTGATGGTGAAATGGCGAAATAAGGATGGTGGTCATAAAGGATGCATTTCTAATCCCAGACGAAAGAAAGTGTGCAGAAAACATCTTTAGTAAAGGATGGAAGGATGTCCTTTGATGAAGATTTACGAAGCAAATTTAAATCATAGTTATTTTCACTGGAATATTTTTATTCCCTGAAGCCAACCTTTGAATATTGACTATATAGTAAAATTCTCTCCCCCTTCTCTCTCTCTCTCTCTCTCTCTCTCTCTCTCTCTCTCTCTCTCTCTCTCTCTCTCTCTCTCTCTCTCTCTCTCAAGCAAATGTAAATCATAGTTATTTTCTCTGGAATATTTTTATTCCCTGAAGCCAACCTTTGAATATTGACTATATAGTAAATTTCTCTCTCCTCTCTCTCTCTCTCTCTCTCTCTCTCTCTCTCTCTCTCTCTCTCTCTCTCTCTCAGACAGCCATGCTTTGAACAAGAGGGATCCGAGTAAAATTTAAAAAAACACCAGAGAAATTGAATTGAATCAAATTGAAATTGTATTAAAAACTTCAATCATCTATTTATCTCCAATACAGGATTTTCAAGTAAGTGCTTCTAAAGCCTTGATGTAACTAATGAGGAGGGAATGATGGCACACAATTATACAGAGAGATGATCACAGTACTAAGAAAAACGAAGGTAGAGATGTATACTTTAGACCTTCAGGCAAATATTTATGTACTTGAAACTTCTTAGATATGTGTTCTTTCAAGCCATATTATTATTATTATTATTATTATTATTATTATTATTATTATTATTATTATTAATTGCTAAGCTACAACCCTAGTTGGAAAAGCAGGATGCTATAAGCCCAGGGGCCCCAACAGGGAAAATAGCCCAGCGAGGAAAGGAATCAAGGAAAAATGAAATATTCTAAGAACAGTAACAACATTAAAATAAGTATTTCATGTGTAAACTTTAATTAATTTAACAAAATAAGAGGAAGAGAAAGTAGATAGAATAGTGTGCCGAGTGTACCCTCAAACAAGAGAACTCTAACCCAAGACAGTGGAAGACCATGGTACAGAGGCTCAGGCACTACCCAAGTCTAGAGAACAATGGTTTGATATTGGAGTGTCCTTCTAGAAGAGCTGCTTACCATAGCTAAAGAGCCTCTTCTACCCTTACCAAGAGGAAAGTAGCCACTGACCAATTACAGTGCAGTACTTAACCCCTTGGGTGAAGAAGAATAGTTTAGTAATCTCAGTGTTG
>NC_090764.1:7899909-7929909 GCF_036898095.1 Palaemon carinicauda
CACCTGGCAAAGACACTATCACCAGGCTTTGGTAGCCTATTGGAAACGTCTCTGCTTCGCAATCTCTTGGACGGGAGTTAGAGACATGCCTAAGTTCGAGGATTTCTATTAGTGTCTGCAACCTCGCCACTCTTGTGATTTATCCGCAGCCATTGTCTGATCCTCCCTGGTCCTAGCTTGATAGAGAGGGTTTGGGCAACGAACACATGTTCAAAGGTTTAAAAATCGCTCATAAATGATATAGACAAGGAAGAGTTATATTGCCCTAACCAGACGATATCATAGGGACTGACATGAGATATATATATATATATATATATATATATATATATATATATATATATATATATATATTTATATATATATATTTATATATATATGTATATATATATATTTATATATATATATATATATATATATATTCATATATATATATATACATATATACACACATATATAAATACACACACACACACACATAATATATATATATATGTATATATATGTATATATATATAATCAGCACCCAAGCCCCCTCTCCATCCAAGCTAGGCCTAGGGAAGTCAAGCCAAGGGCTATTGATAGTAAGTGTTTATGGCATTATACTAACTCTTGCATATACCATTCACGAGTAACCTTTAAACCTTTCAAACCCCCTCTTACATTATGCAATCTCTCTCCTCTGTAGCATTCGGTATTTTTTTTTTTTTTTTTTTTTTTTTTTTTTTTTTTTTTTTTTTGTAGAAAGTGTTTTGATACATAATACGCAGCGTCACGTTTCCCCTCGCTAAATGAACTTCCCTTCAATATTTGTTGATGTATAAATTGATGTTGATGTAAGGCCACGAACATCACGCCGGGAATAAATTTCGATGAAACGTAGTAACGGGAAAGCGCGCGTTCTGCCATTTAGTTCGGTTTGTGTTGATGGATTGTCGAATCATAATAGACATGCTGTTGTTGTTATTATGGTTACTATTATTTTTATTATTGTTGTTATTATTATTATTATTGTTGTTGTTGTTGTTGTTGTTAATATTATTGTTGTTGTTGTGATTGTTGTTATTATTATTATTGTTATTATTATCATTATTATTATTGTTGTTATTATTGCTTTATTATTATTATTATTATTATTATTATTATTGCTTTATTATTATTATTAGTAGTATTATTATTATTATTACTAGTGGCGGCGGTGGTGGTAGTAGTAGTGGTGGTAGTAGTATTTTGGTACATTCCTGGAAAACACTCAGCTTTTACATAAATTAATTACAGTAAATGCAATATTTTCCTAGAATAAAAGCTATTTTACTTGTATCAATATTGACATAACAATTTTGATGGACAGCACAATGTAAAAGAATGTCTTTGTTGCTGTTATAAATCTTCGTAATCATGCAGCTTAGGAGATGCTTGGTTCATTAAGCATAATTACATCGTTCCAAGACAAATAAAACAGTTTCTAGCTTTTGGAATCTAATTCCTTGTCGACATTCTCTTTTATTTCAATGAGAAAGCAAGCCTCCAGCGTTTGGTATTTAATGCCTTGTCGACGTTGTCTATTAATTCAAAAAAGGAAAATAAGTCTCTAGCGTTTGGAATCTAAATCCTTGTCGACGTTTTCTTTTATTTCAATAGGAAACCAAGCCTCCAGCGTTTGGAGTCTAATTCCTTGTCGATATTTTCTTTCATTTCAATAAGAAAGCAAGTCTTCAGCATTTGGAATCTAATTCCTTGTCGACATTCTCTTTTATTTCAATAGAAAAACAAGCCTCCAGCGTTTGGAATTTACTTCCTTGTCGATGTTTTCTTTTATTTCAAAAGGAAAACAAGCCTCCAGCGTTTGGAATCTAATTTCTTGTCGACGTTTTCTTTTATTACAAATGGAATACAAGTTTCCAGCGTCTGGAATCTAATTGCTTGTCGACGTTTTCTTTTATTTCAAAAGGAAATCAATTTTCCAGCATTCGGAATCTAATTCCTTGTCGACGTTTTCTTTTATTTCAAATGGAATACAAGTTTCCAGCTTTTGGAATCTAATTCCTTGTTGACATTTTCTTTTATATCAATAGGAAAACACTTCTCCGGCATTTGGAATCTCCTTGTCGACGTTTTCTTTTATTTCAAAAGGAAAATAAGTCTCTAGCTTTTGGAATCTAATTCCTTGTCGACATTCTCTTGCATTTATTTCAAAAGGGAAAACAATTCTCCAGCGTTTGGAATGTAATTTTGTGTCGAAATTTTCATTTATTTCAAAAGAAAAATAAGTCCAACATTTAGAATCTAATTCATTGTCGACATTTTCATTTATTACAAAAGGAAAACAAGTCTCTGACATTTGAAATATAATTCCTTGTCGACATTTTCATTTATTTCAATAGAAAAATAAGTCTCCAGTGTTAGGAATCTAATTTCTTATCAACATTTTCTTTTTATTGCCAAAGGAAAACAAATCACCTTTTGGAATCAAAATTCATTTATTCCATACCATCCATATCATTTCTCGAAAGCTCCTTGGAACACATACTCCAAATAAATGAATTTCAATTATTTGTTTCTTGCAATTGCTTGTGGCACTGTTTATGATGGACGCCAATTGTAGTCTTTTTTTTTTTTTCTTTTTTTTTTTGCACCAATGCCTTTTCCACTTTTGTAAAAGCGAGATGTGACACATTGATGTGCGCCTTTCGACTCTATTCCAATTCCAAAAATGTATGGTGCCTCATTCTAACATTGCAATTTAAATGTAATATAATACATTTAAATTGCAATGATTCGGACCAGCAATTATTGCAGTTTCTGTGACTTTTCTATCGCCTTGACTGTTTTATCAAGTAAAACAACAGAGGTGCTCGTTATCTCTGTCCTCTGAACCACATAATTGGAAGCAATCATTCTCTTTTTTTTTTCTTTTTTTTTCTTTTTACCATTCTGTCAATGAACTGTCTTTTTTCTCATATAGGCAACTGAAAAAATCAAATAATTAATGAGAATGTAAAAAAAAAAAAACTTTCTTCAGTTTGGTTAATTCCTTGTGTAACTGTGGATAGCTGTGGGTCTGTATGGATCACATACATTGTTGTATCATTCGTCATACCCTTAGGATTAACTTCCTTTTTGTATACTAATGGCATCTTCAAACTGCATTAATGCCCCGAGGACATTATTTATGTATAAATCTTTCAAAACTTCTTGTTCTGCAGTTTACTGTGGATAGGGTAACATAACTGGCTCACTGTGACTCTCAGACTGCCCAGTAACATGTTTATCCACTACCTCCTATGCACCAACTTCCTGCAACAACATGACAAATCCTTCACTGATTTTATCAATAGAAAGGAAGTCCATAAATTCATTTATTTACTAAAGGTATATTATACCCTCAAGACTTTTAAAAAACATGTTCATCAAGTTATCAACAAAGTTATAAAACAAATCCATTTCTCTGGAATTATTTCAGAACTCATCCACCACTCTCCCACGGCTAGTGTAAAGGAATTGCACCAAGTTCTTCATTACTCACCTTTGTTGTGGACCCTCGGGAAAATGTGATTTATTTTAACTGAATATCACAGATACACCCCTTCACTCCAAATTCCATGAAGTAATTTATCAATGTATTCTCTGAACATTCACAAGACTTTCGGTCATCAAGCGTTGTTAAGAAAATGTTGTATGCAAAGGTAACAAACTATAGTCCATTTCTTTTAGCGAGTCATATTTGCACTGACTCGCAGCGGTGCCCTTTTAGCTCGGAAAAGTTTCCTGATCGCTGATTGGTTGGGCAAGATAATTCTAACCAATCAGCGACCAGGAAACTTATCCGAGCTAAAAGGGCACTGTTGCGAGTCGGTGCAAATATGACTCGCTAAAAGAAATGGACTATAGGTTGGAGTAATAATCCCCACTAGATTATTCGGTGCTGACTCGTATGCCCAAGGGATACATACTTATTATTTGATTATCCTGTATCCTTTCTAGTCACTAGACCAGCTGAGTAGCTCATTGGAGAATTTCTTGTCATTATGTAAGGAAACGGTTACCAGGTTAGGTTAGGTGGGGCACCATAAGTTAGATGGTGGTCTTGTGTTTGTTTCCCTTTTGAAGTTTATTTTTTCAGTGATAACTTTTGACGTTTTAAATGTGTCTGGCTGCAGTTACAGTTTCATCAGAATGGATGCTCACCAGAACGTCAGGCAGGTAGGCCCAAACCCCCTCTGTGGTGCCCATACACAGCAGTGGCCTACTTAGTAAATAGCTTAAACTCACGGTCCCGGGCTGGGATTGATCTGCCGCCATGTGAATGCTAGGCTAACACATTACCACTGTAGGAGGCTAGTACACCCGGGCTCTCTCAACCAACTGCAAATGCTCTCATCTACATAGCATAAGAGCATGAAATTCTCCGGAAATGTGTCTGCGATATGAAAGAAAATAAACATAAATTAAATTGAAAGAAGGACCTGTAATTGTAAGCTTATAAGAGATAAGGTGGATGCTTGAGTGAGTGAACGAGAAGACAGTTGGTTGAATCTTGGTAGGAAACCGAAGCAACCAGGTGTGTTACCTTTAAGTGGATTAGTAGCCGAGTATGAGGGTAAGAGGTTCAGAGAAAATCGTTATTTTTCTTGACAAGACTCCATCCGAGAAGTGTCGGATTAAGTCTGAGAGCAGAAGCAAAATAATACAGAAACTATGAGAGCAGAAGATAAAGATGTAGTGTAAGGAATAAACAGCAGAGAAACTACGAGAGAAGAAGTTATGAGGAAATAAATATAAGAGAAACTAAGAGAGCAGAAGATGAAGATGTGGTTTGAGGAATAAAAATAGCATAGAAACTACGACAGCAGAAGATAAAGATGTGAGAAGAATAGAAATAGCTGAGGAACTACGACAGCAGAAGATAAAGATGTGAGAAGAATAGAAATAGCTGAGAATCTACGACAGCAGAAGATAAAGATGTGAGAAGAATAGAAATAGCTGAGAAACTACGACAGCAAAAGATAAAGATGTGAGAAGAATAGAAATAGCAGAGAATCTACGACAGCAGAAGATAAAGATGTGAGAAGAATAGAAATAGCTGAGAAACTTCGACAGCAGAAGATAAAGATGTATTGTGAGGAATATAAATAGTAGAGAAACTACGAGAACAGAAGATAAAGATGTAGTGTGAGGAATAAAAATAGCAGAGAAACTACGACAGCAGTAGATAAAAATGTAGTGTGAAGAAATAAATAGCAGAGAAACTACGAGAACAGAATATTAATATGTGTGAGGAATAAAAATAGCAGAGAAACTACGAGAGCAGAAGATAAAGATGTAGTGTGAGGAAAAAAATAGCAGAGAAACTACGAGAGCAGAAGATAAAGATGTAATGTGAGGAATAAAAATAGCAGAGAAACTACGAGAGCAGAAGATAAAGATGTAATGTGAGGAATAAAAATAGCAGAGAAACTACGAGAGCAGAAGATAAAGATGTAATGTGAGGAATAAAAATAGCAGAGAAACTACGAGAGCAGAAGATAAAGATGTAGTGTGAGGAAAAAAATAGCAGAGAAACTACGAGAGCAGAAGATAAAGATGTAATGTGAGGAATAAAAATAGCAGAGAAACTACGAGAGCAGAAGATAAAGATGTAATGTGAGGAATAAAAATAGCAGAGAAACTACGAGAGCAGAAGATAAAGATGTAGTGTGAGGAAAAAAATAGCAGAGAAACTACGAGAGCAGAAGATAAAGATGTAATGTGAGGAATAAAGATAGCAGAGAAACTACGAGAGCAGAAGATAAAGATGTAATGTGAGGAATAAAAATAGCAGAGAAACTACGAGAGCAGAAGATAAAGATGTAGTGTGAGGAATAAAAATAGTTGAGAAACTACGAGAGCAGAAGATAAAGATGTAATGTGAGGAATAAAAATAGCAGAGAAACTACGAGAGCAGAAGATAAAGATGTAATGTGAGGAATAAAAATAGCAGAGAAACTACGAGAGCAGAAGATAAAGATGTAATGTGAGGAATAAAAATAGCAGAGAAACTACGAAAGCAGAAGATAAAGATGTAGTGTGAGGAATAAAAATAGGAGAGAAACTATGAGAGCAGAAGATAAAGATGTAATTTGAGGAATAAAAATAGCAGAGAAACTACGAGAGCAGAAGATAAAGATGTAGTGTGAGGGTAAAAACTAGCAGAGAAACTACGAGAGCAGAAGATAAAGATGTAATGTGAGGAAAAAAATAGCAGAGAAACTACGAGAGCAGAAGATAAAGATGTGTGAGGGAAAAAATAGCAGAGAAACTACGAGAGCAGAAGATAAAGATGTGTGAGGAATAAAGATAGCAGAGAAACTACGAGAGCAGAAGATAAAGATGTGTGTGAGGGAAAAAAATAGCAGAGAAACTACGAGAGCAGAAGATAAAGATGTAATGTGAGGAATAAAAATAGCAGAGAAACTACGAAAGAAGCTAATGGTAATGCAAATATATGAAAGGGTATAAAACATGAAAGAAAATACTAAATTTTCAATTTGATTATGAAAAGAACGAAAGAGAAAATAGAGAAATAAAAAACCATGAATTAAGAAATCCATGGAAGAAATATGGCAAGGAGAAAATAAGATCTTTTGTAAAGAAAGAGAAAAGTTGAGGCCTTAACTCGAGGAAAAAACTTACGTTCACACAATAGCAAACGCTTACAATAATGAGACCAATGAAGGGACATATAGAAGAAACACCTGAGAAAGGATAAAGGGTGTTCATGCTACAGTTATATACACTTTATTTCACAAGTATATTTTCATACCACAGAGATCATCATTTATTAATAGTTACCATCACCCGATTTCTTTTATCTCTCTCTCTCTCTCTCTCTCCTCTCTCTCTCTCTCTCTCTTATTTTACAATTGTATTTTCATATCAGAGTTCGTTCTTTACTGGTCTCTCTCTCTCTTTCCACTTTCTTATTTCACAATTATATTTTCATATCACAGAGTTCATCCTTTATTGATACAGTTACCATCATCCGTTCTTTTATCTCTATCTCTCTCTCTCTCTCTCTCTCTCTCTCTCTCTCTCTCTCTCTTATTTCACAATATTTTCATATCACAGAATTCATCATTTACTAGTACAGTTAGACTCACCCTCTCTCTCTCTCTCTCTCTCTCTCTCTCTCTCTTATTTCACAATATTTTCATATCACAGAATTCATTCTTTACTGATACAGTTACCATCACCCGTTCTTTTATCTCTCTCTCTCTCTCTCTCTCTCTCTCTCTCTCTCTCTCTCTCTCTCTCTTCTTTCTTATTTCACAAGAATTACATTTTCATATCGCAGAGTTCATTCTCTCTCTCTCTCTCTCTCTCTCTCTCTCTCTCTCTCTCTCTCTCCACTTTCTTATTTCAGAATTACATTTTCATATCACAGAGTTCATTCTTTACTAATATAGTTACCATCACCCGTTCTTTTATCTCTCTCTCTCTCTCTCTCTCTCTCTCTCTCTCTCTCTCTCTCTCTCTCTCTCTCTCTCTCTCTCTCTCTCTCTCTCTCTTATTTCACAATTATATTTTCATATCACAGAATTCATCATTTACTGATACAGTGAGCCTCACCCGTTCTTTTATCTCTCTCTCTCTCTCTCTCTCTCTCTCTCTCTCTCTCTCTCTCTCTCTCTCTCTCTCTCTCTCTCTCTCTCTTATTCCACTTTCTTATTTCACAATTATATTTTTATATCTCAGAGTTCATTCTTTACTGACACCAGTTACCATCACCCGTTCTCTCTCTCTCTCTCTCTCTCTCTCTCTCTCTCTCTCTCTCTCTCTCTCTCTCTCTCTCTCTCTCGACCAAGAGACAGCTGGTTAAGAAATACAAAACGTAAACAAATTCTAGTTCTATCAATTATTACTTGAAGATTTCTATCTTGTAATTATAATTCTATTGTAATTGAGCCTTATATCTTATTCAATGTTTCCATCTTTCTCACTAACCTTTCAAATAAACAGGCAAAGCAGCTAACATATACCAAATTCTCAATATAATACAATCATGAATAATACTTCGTAGAATTTCATCATATAAAAGGAAAGTTGACTTTCATTCACCCCAGTGAAACAAAGTAATAATTGTAAAACTTTTGGCTTTCAAAAAATCAACACTTTATTGTGATGTTACATTTTATTGCCATGAAGGTTGACCTTTTTGATTTAGTTACGTAACGAGAGGAGGCTGGATACACTAGATGGAAATTCGTTGTGCTATTTGAATGATGTTTTCAACTTATTTTTTGCAATGCAAATTTTGCTTCACTTGCCAATTATGATAGAGATGATATGATTGCAAAATTGAAATGGTTTCCGTAAACATCTAAGGTGTTTTTGATTGCCTCGATTTCTTTTTCTCTCTCAATAAAGTGACCAAAGGATGTGGATTCTTCTTCTTCTTCTTCTTCTTCTTTCGTTATCCCTACATTAAGGGGTCGGTTGCCTGATGCGCCCTCTCCAATGGCTTCTATCAAAGGCATCCTTTTCCACCGAACCATTTCTCTCCATATCATCCTTCACCTTATCTCACCATCTAATTTCTGGCCTCCCTCTCGATCATCTCACCCTAACAGGCTGTTGATTATTATATGTCCCTTGTTCAAACCATGAGATGAGAGAAGAGCAAAGTGAAAAAAAAAAAAAAAAACGAATATCTCAGCTTCGTTCAGGTTTTTACGCAATACCTCCAAATTTTCCTGTGACTGATTCTTTACTTTTAAAGGTTTAGAGGTCACTCACGAGTGACATAGTAAAGGAACAGGACAGCCTACAGACCAACCATATTTATGTATGATTATCCCCTAACCCCCCTAAACCACACAAACTAGGACCAGGGAAGGCCAGGCAATAGCTGCTATTGGGTACATCAAAACACCCCATCCCAGCTCACATGGACGGTGAGGTCGTGATCACTAAACCTTTTCTTGCTGCAAGTTGGGTTCCAATTTAACTACCCACGAATTGCGAGTCACAGATGTTTTCCACTCAGCATCATCTCCCCCTACGCCTATTGATTTCGCCTGTCGTCTCTATCGTGAGCATTTAATTCAATACTTCTCCACTCATCATCTCCGACTTCAAGCTTTATAGTCCTCAACCATGTAGGCTTGGGTCTTCCAACGCTTCTAGTGCCTTGTGGAGCCCAGTTGAAAGTTGGTGAACTAATCTCTCTTGGGGAGTGCGAAGAGCATGCCCATACCATTTCCATCTACCCCGCCACATAGCTGTAAAATTTCTGCTTCCTCTGATTTCTTTACCTTCCTGCCGGGATGATTAGAGTCGGTCTTCCCCTTCAGATGTACATTCTTCTCATGTTTGATTCTCTTATTAAATTTTACTGCTATTTAGAAATCATTAATCATCATCAATTACTCGTAATCATGATGGACAAATTTCAGAACTCATATTCAAGCCTTTGCAGATAGTTTCTTTGTTTACTGTAAAAAACTATTGAAAATAGAACTTCTGCCCATTTTAACAAGAAAGAAAAAATATATTGTCAATAATAATCCAATAATATTAAACGAAATTATATGGTGGAGTCTTATTGCATAATTTCTTCTGAAAAAGTTCGTCTGAGATTAACTCTTATAGTCAATTAGTTACTCTCCCTTTTAAATAAAACTTTGCTTCCTTCTACAAAAATAAGAATTTTCTTAGCTTTCAAAAATATAAACGACATCCATATTGACTTGTACTGAGAATTTAAAATAATAATATATTTATGTACCATGTTACAGGATATGATATTCTATAAATACGTTTTAAAATCTCTTTTGAAAAAAGATATTCAATACCAGAAAAGAACACTCCCTTTAGGTCTGCTACAATGAAAATCGTATTATAAATATTATACAAGTAAGAGCATTATATGACTTTTCCTTTTCTTATAAAACATACCGTAAGCGAGAAGCTTAGATATCAATCTATAAATCATAGTCAATAACTTTATATTAAAACGTAACCCAGTGCTTTATGTTTACCGATGTTATATAATGAGATTCTTTACGTGCTAAGATGGAAAAGCACATATTCCGTTCTCTAACAACATTATTTCGAAATACATCTTCCATTTTTTTTTTAATATTTTGTGATATAAAATTTCCTATTTCATTCGGTCAGACTGACTACCGAATATATATTAACTAGCAATTTAGCAATAAGTAGAGGTATTAATTATTTCCATTCTAGATCATACAAAACTAGTGTACCGTCAAAAATGACATCTAAATATTAAGATAGATATACACAGATTCAACAATTCCCCACCCTCTCCCACTTTCCAAACTACAACCCGCTGGTTCGGCAATTTGTGGGGAGAGTGTGGTTTCTAAGTGTACTTCTCTGGGTACCCCCACTCCTCAGGGTATGACTACTCCCTCTACCTCCTGAGCGTGATAGGAAATATATATATATATATATATATATATATATATATATATGTATGTATGTATGTATGTATATATATATGTATGTATATATATATATATATATGTGTGTGTGTGTGTGTGTGTGTGTGTGTGTATTCTTTGTCTACATCCCTTCCCACTTTTATGGGCGGTTGATGTTTCGGGCCAGCGTTCTCCATCTACCTCTGTCCCACATTTCATCACCGGTTAATTCCTTTATATATATATATATATATATATATATATATATATATATATATATATATATATATATATATATACATACATATATATATATATATATATATATATATATATGTGTGTGTGTGTGTGTGTGTGTGTGTGTGTGTATGTAGTCAGATATTTTTCTATATTATATAGGGAAGATAAGTATGTTTAGGATATATTTCTAGAAATTTATTTTATTGATCACCCATTATCATCAATTATATATTTCCATAGATCATAATATAAAATAAGTAAGTTTATGATATATATTTAAAAAAAAATCTTTTCATGAATTTTCAACTACTTCCGTACTTAGGAATTATTCAATTTCATCAATTTTAAAACCCAGCTACTTCACCGACGAAAATATTCCTTAATTTCAAATTAAAAAATCCAAATTTTATGTAAAGCCTAATTTCATAAGTACCTCGAGAATAGGAAGTCATTAAGAGCTCCTTCGAACGAGGTGAGAAATCCTTCAGAGTGGTTCGAGGGAAACGAACAATGGGGAGAAGCCGTAGCAAGGTCAGAGGGACACCTTATAAGTCTTGAAAGGGGGAGGGGGGTTATAAAGGTCACTAAAGGCTGTGAAAGACGTAGAAGTACCGACTGTTCATTACCCTTGGTTAAGGTCATTATAACCTTCTCCTTTTCTTCTTCCTTTTCCTCCTCCTCCTTTCTACACCTTTTCCTCTTCCTCCACTTCTTCCTTCTTTCTTCTTTCTCCTTCTTTTCTTCTGCATCTTCTTACTCCTACTCCTCCTCCTCATTCTTCTGCTTCTCCTTCTCCTCCTCTTTTTCTCCTACTTTCCCTCCTTCTCTTCTTCCTCCTCCTCCTCCTCTTTTTCTCCTTTCCCCTCTTCTCCTCATCCTCCTACTTTCTCCTTTTCCGCCTTTTCTTACTCCTCCTCCACCTACTCATTTTCTTCTTTCTCTTCCTCCTCCTCCTCCTCTTTTTCTCCTACTTTCCCTTCTTCTCCTCATCCTCCTCCTCTTTTACCTTTTCCTCGTCTTCTTCCTTTTCCTCCTCTTTCTTCTTTCCTCTTCTTACCCATTTTCTCCTCCTCATCTTCCTCTTCTTCCTCCTCCTCATCTTCCTCCTCCTCCTCCTCCTCCTCCTCCTCATCATCATCATCATCATCATCCCTCTTTTCTTCCTCCTTCTCCTTATCTTTTTTCTCCTCAACCTCCTCTTTCTTCGTCACCTCCTCCTCGGCTCTGTAAGATCATTCCAATTTCTTCTTCGCTGAAAAGAAAAAATTCATAGAAATTTAGGTTAAGTGTTTGGTTCATTCACGAGTCATCTTGTCACTGGAGAAAGATTCAATTTTCATGATTCAAAGATTTTTTAGTTTTAATGTTCTCTCCATGATAAACTTCCATGGTGAAACGTTGGAGGATAATTATAAGAAAAGATATAAATTTAATGGAAGTATGTTATGAAATGTGAGAAAAAACAATTTAGAGAAATGAACTTAAAATAACTAAGACAATATCAGATATTGAAAAAGAAATATTGTATTAAAGGTAAAAAAAAAGTCTGGATTCAGTTCCAGTTTCATCAGAATGGATACTCACCAGAACGTCAGTCGGGCAAGCCTAACCCTCCAGTATGGTGCCCACTTACAGTAGTGACCTTCCCAGTAAACAGCTTAATCTCACGGTCCCGGGCTGGGATCGATCTGTTTCCATGCAAATGCTAGGCGAACATTTTACCACTGCACTAGCCAGTAATGATTTTCTCGGTATAATTCATAAAGAAATAAAGAGTAATAAGTAATGAAGAAGTGACTATAGTCAGTTTTTTTTTTAATGAGGTAGATTTGCACCGACTCGCAGGGATGCCCTTTTAGCTTTGAAAAGTTTCCTGCTACCTGATTGGTTAGAATTATCTTGCCCAACCAATCAGCGATCAGAAAACTTTTCCGAGCTAAAAGGGCACCCCTGCGAGTCTGTGCAAATCTGCCTCACTAAAAAGAATTGACTATAGTTGCTAGAATAAACAAATGACTAGAAAGTGTCTCTTCATTAACTAGGAAGTTCGTTCGTTAGTTCGTTTATGATTGCTCCACCTGACGTGCGACGCCGGGCTCCAACGTTAGCAGCCCGTCAATTAATTGGGAAATTATATGATTTTAGGACAGGTCCTATAGACCCAACTGTCGTGTTGCCCAACTAATAACATCAATTATGCTAACAAGGAAGCATTTCCTTAAGTGGCTATAGTAGATCCTCCAATTCCTCTCCCAGTTCATATTTAAAGGTTTAAAGGTCTCTCATGAAAGGCAGAGGCAAGGGACAGTGACATTGCCTTATCAAGCAGGATAATGCCCTAGAGACTGACCATATATACATATGATCAGCGCCCAAGCCACCTCTCCACCCAAACTAGGACCAAGGAGGGCCAGGCCATGGCTGCTGATGACTCGGCAGATAAACCTATAGGCTCCCCAAAACCCCCATCCTTAGTTCACAAGGATGGTGAGGTTGCAGCCACCAAAGAAACTTAACGAGTTTGAGCGGGACTCGAACCCCAGTTTGGTGCTCACCAATCAAGGACGTTACCAAATCGGCCACCACAATAGAATACTGTTATTACAGCAGCTTGGAAAATAGGTAATGTTATTCTTATAGCAATAAATTCATTTTGGAAACATAAGTTGAATCTTTGTAGAAAAGTCAAATCTTGGAATGTTGGGAAATGAATTTTAAGTAGATAAAGTTATTTAAGGAGGTAAAATATTTTGGATAAAAAGTCTTGCCATTTGATGAAATGAGTGTTTCACGTGTGCTAAAGATATTTCTAAAAGTTGATTTAAGAAAATTATGGTGTATGAGGATAGTAAATCTTAGTAGATATATAAATTATATCTATATATATATATATATATATACATATATATATATAATATACATATATATATATATATAAATATCTATATATATATATAAATATATATATATATATATATATATATATATATATATATATTGATAAGTAGAAAAGTAATAAGTTTGGATTATATTGAAATTTTTGACCGAAGATATGTATTTATTTCTTTTTTTTTTACTGAACATTAGGTGGGATTTCATTTTTCACATTAAGTTTACTTGTTTTAATCGATTGACAATATAGCGACAGACGATTATAAGTATTTCTATCTACTTACTAAACATTCAGACAACTAGGGTTGAGAGGGCCTATTGAAAACGTCCCTGCTTCGCTATCTGCCGGACTGGTGTTTGAGTCCCGCTCAAGGTCGATAGTTTCTTGTAGTGTCTGCAACCTCACCAAGTGAGCTAAGGATGGGGGTTTTGCGGGAGCCCATAGGCCCTTCCTGCTCCTTACTTGGGTGGACAGGGGCTTGGGTGCTGATCATATTATTATTATTATTATTATTATTATTATTATTATTTTATTATTATTATTATTACTTGCTAAGCTATAACCCTATTTGGAAAAGCAGGATGCTATAAGCCCAGAGGCTCCAACAGGGAAAATAGCCCAGTGAGGAAAGGAAAAAAGGAAAAATAAAATATTTTAAGAAGAGTAACAACATTAAGATAAATATCTCGTATATAAACTATATAAACTTTAACAAAACAAGAGGAAGAGAAATTAGATAGAATAGTGTGCCCGAGTGTACCCTCGAGCAAGAGAACTCTAGGGTATTGTCCTGCTAGCTAGGGCACTGTCACTGTCCCTTGCATCCGCGATTCATGACTAGCCTTGAAACCTTTAAAATAACTAATTTTTCCAGCTGTCAAAACTACCACCTACTGCCTTTTGTTTTCGTTAGGAATGAAATTGCAAAACAGATTTCACCGCGATTCAACTTTAACTGACGCTCGCCTACATATCTCATGCTTATGTATGACCATTATTCTACCTTGCGTCACGACTCATAATTTATTCTGAACGTTTCCGTTTCCAAAATGAATTACGTAATTCCTCTGTTTGACCATTTGGGTCTCTACTTCATCCTCTGTTTATATGGTTATCTAATTCTTCCTCTGTTTTTATGGTTCTGTAATTCTCCCTTTGTTTATATGAGTCTCTACTTCATCCTCTGTTTATATGGTTCGCTACTTCATCCTCTGTTTATATGGGTCTCTACATCATCCTCTGTTTATATGAGTCTCTACTTCATCCTGTTTATATGGGTCTCTATTTGATCCTCTCTTTATATGAGTCTCTACTTCATCCTCTGTTTATATGGGTCTCTACATCATCCTCTGTTTATATGGGTCTCTACTTGATCCTCTGTTTGTATGAGTCTCTACTTCATCCTCTGTTTATATGGGTCTCTACATCATCCTCTGTTTATATGGGTCTCTGCTTGATCCTCTGTTTATATGAGTCTCTACTTCATCCTCTGTTTATATGGGTCTCTACTTCATCCTCTGTTTATATGGGTCTCTACTTCATCCTCTGTTTATATGGGTCTCTAATTCTCCCTCTGTTTATTTGAGTCTCTACTTCATCCTCTTTTTATATTGGTCTCTACTTCATCCTCTTTTTATATGGGTCTCTACTTCATTCTCTTTTTATATGGGTCTCTACTTGTTCCTCTGTTTATGTGGGTCTCTACTTCATCCTCTGTTTATGTGGGTCTCTACTTCATCCTCTGTTTATGTGGGTCTCTACATCATCCTCTGTTTATATGGGTCTCTACTTTATCCTCTGTTTATATGAGTCTCTACTTCATCCTCTGTTTATATGGGTCTCTACATCATCCTCTGTTTATATGGGTCTCTACTTCATCCTCTGTTTATATGGGTCTCTACTTCATCCTCTGTTTATATGGGTCTCTTCTTCAATTCAATGCGTTGGTTGGAAAATTTATCTTAAAACTTAACTTGGTAAAAAAAATGAAAATGCTTTTAATTGACACTCAGATAGATAGAAAACTCGATTTCAATCTATACTTCTATGTCATTACCATAACCTCTTAGAAAGATTCTTAGAAAAAACATAAAGAAAAATCTTGATTTTCCTTCAGAGAATACAATAAATCCTACAATGAAATAATGAGAATTATCCCTTGGGGTATATCAAGACTTATTAGCACCTCGAAAAAGTATTAGATGAGAGAGAGAGAGAGAGAGAGAGAGAGAGAGAGAGAGAGAGAGAGAGAGAGAGAGAGAGAGAGAGAGAGAGAGAGAGCTTAATAAGTCATATTTTGAACTTTTATCGCCTTGATAAATTTCCTTGTCTCTCTTCTATCATATTTATTGCACATAAAAGTACATTAAGAGATTAAAAAACCTCTTATGTTATTATTTCTTTAAGACTATCAGAGAACAATTATCAATGGATTATATATATATATATATATATATATATATATATTTATAAATGCATATATATTTATATATACATATATATGTATATATATATATTTATATATTCATATATATATATATATATATATATATATATATATATATATACTGTATATATATATATATATATATATATATATGTATATATATAAATATATATATATATATATATATATATATATATATATATATATATATATATATACCATCTGCACGAGTGTTTCTATGTAAACATGTCTTATTTACAAATATTTGCGCATGAACTCAGATATAAACATCTATATTCAAATATGCAGCAAAATTGAATTGCCATTCATCACCATTAAAAAAAAAAGTGATTGACCTCTTTTCCGGAACAATTGAATTTAAAACAATTTTTTTTTTCTAAAATGACGCATTTAATCTTTCATCATCCAATTAGTGATGGCATAAAGCAATTCATCTCTTTGAGACTTAGTATAGGCAATTAGTCCCGGAGAACTTGGCGTTATATTTTGCCCCGAATTTATTGGACGCGCTAATGAATCGTTCATTACGGATGCTTTCATAAAGTGATCTTAAAGCACGTTATTAAGGAAATAATTTTCTCGTTTTTAATTACCATGGAGCGAAGAGGTTCTTCAAGAGCTGTAATCACGAGGAAATGAGATGCCGGGGTGAGAAGAAATGTTGGATAATGCCTTAAATAAACTCGGTAATGCTGGTCTTGCTCGAGATTTTAACGAAGAAAATGAACTATTCAGAAAAGTGACTTGAAAATAACTTTAATCGAGAAGTTCTTTTATATTTTCAATGATTCCTAGGTCTTTTTTATCTATGTATTTCTGCAGGATTTATCAAAATTAAATCCCCTTACTTTCTTTTATCTGAAACTTATTGATCAAATTTTTTGACGAATATGTGATGACTTTTCTCCTTGTGTGGAGAATAGTACATTTAATATAGAGCAATGTTGTTTACACAGAACATATTAGTAATTCTTATACTATTTCACAAATAGCTTATTTCAAGCAATACATTTTATAAATTATAATAAGAAATAATAAAGGGAATTACTATACGCACAAAAAGTATACTGTCTCAGCATGCCCTCTTCCACAATTTTAGTTATGAACATGAGCAATCAGAAATTTAAAACCTCCGCCAATGAATATTGCATATTGCCAACACTTTACTCTAAGTCTACGGACGAAAGACTTCTTTTTTCAAATGCTGACCGTGGATAAACATTTAACTAAAGTCTACGGACAGCACGTCCCACTTTTCATAAGCTAACTGTAGATGACGAAAAATCCGGATCCGGATCATCCACAAAATTTAATGGGGTCGTTCATGACGTAAGATCTATCTGTGGTGAAAATGTCGTCAAAGTCCGTCGATTAGTTTTGACGTAATCCTGTCCACAGACAGACACAAGGCAAATAAATAGTTTTATAGATGAGTAATCAAATAGTCTTGACATAGCAATAAGAGTTTTTTGAGATATCTATAATATTATCAAAATGGACAGCCGTAAGAGTATCGAATACTTTATTGCATCCCCAGCAATCTAACCTACAAAACGTTTCAGATATCACGAAAACATTCTGTTAGTTGCTTTGTCTCCCGAATCCTATTTCTTGATTACTTTTCTGAATCACAAATCAAGGGAAAAAGAGTTTTAGGTTTTCATGACTGGAATAACACGTTATCAAAATAAACTGTCTGGCTTCGAATAAGAGCATAACAGGATTGTTTTTAATTGCTTGTTTTTCATGATTAGGTAAAGGTAAATGGTGCTTCCGCATTTATATACACACTTATACACACGTGTACGCAGACAGACCCATACAGAAAAGGGGCCATACACACTATATACTGTATATGATATATATCTATATATATATATATATATATATATATATATATATATATATATATATAGACACACACATTGTATATTGTATATTGTATATATATATACAGTATACATACAGTATATATATATATATATATATATATATATATATATATATATATGTATATATATATATATATATATATATATATATATATATATATATGTATGCATGTATGTATATATATATATATATATATATATATATATATATATATATATATATATATATATATATATATCTGTTCAACATTAGGCGGCTTTCATAACAAGGGTGGCTCCAAAGGAAACACAACTCCATAGTCACTGTGAAATCCATCCTTTTTACTTCGGAGTTATGAATAAACCTCCTCTGTAGTAAAACATCCACAATATTGAAGCAGTCCCTATTCAATTCGAGTTTCTCCTTCATCATATAAACTTTAAATCGCTCTCAACTAACTATCATCTACATCATTCGTGCTCAACACTCCTCATTGCCTTTCTATCGAATCTATCATACGCAATTTCTAGGTTCCTTTAAGCAACATATACCATTTCCCCTTTAATATCAAGCTTTTCATATGCCTGGTTCAAAACAGATGCCTCCCCTTTGTAGTCCTGTCACCTGTCTTTCTTTATCAGTCGATATCCTATTACACTCATGAGACCTTCCCTTGTGCATTAAGTAATGCTATGGACCTGCAGTTCATACACTCGATTTTATCATATTTTGCTGTACATGGTTAAATAATTATTCGTCTTACTTATTGCTTTGGGATTTTTCTATCAGCTAAACATACCTTACACACCCTGGTCAGTCAATCGGTCACACTATTACTACCATACTATAGGTTTCCAGTAAATATCAACAATCCAGAGTTTGCGTGGTCTTGGAAGATTTTGCTACATCAGAAGTTTCGTTGAATTTGCCACTGGCGCTGAAAGGGTTAATCATACATTTCATTGACACAGTAGCCCTTGTCCATTATTATTATTATTATTATTATTATTATTATTTGGGACATGCATAGAGTTGCGCTGGCTTACACCCATATGGGTGATTTCTCTTTTCTTTTACTAAGCATTTTATTTACTTTATTCTACAACCTATTTCTACTCACTCTCCCTACCCTCTTATACTAACAAACACTCCCTTACCATGACCCGATTTTCAATTTTTAAATCCTCCCCCTAGCTCTTGCCAGAGCAGTCATTTTTGTAACAAGTCATATGACATATTTCATCCATTTCCATGAATACTATTTTTTTCAATTTTATCCAACTCACTTACTCTAATTACACTTACTGTCACGTGTAAATAGGTGGGAAATATGGAGATATAATTGATTGATGGATTCGAGTGTTTTGAGATTTTTCTGACGCGTGAAAAGAATGAAGGTTAATAGGATTAATGATTACAGTGTTCAAAGGAAGGTTACAGAGAAACCTCGAAAATATAGGATATATGGGGTGAAAAATCTGTTGGAAAGGGAACACTAATCTCCCATGTATAATAAAAAGTAAGTGTTTGTGTGCGTGTGTGTATATGTATATATATATATATATATACATATATAAATATATATATATAGGTGTTTATATATATATATGTATATGTATGTATATGTATATGTATATTTATATATATAAATTTGTATATGTATATATATATACATATATATATATATATATATATATATTTATATATATACTGTATACACCCATATATATATACATATATATATATATATATATATATATATATATACAACAACAATAATAAATGCAGTAGTTTCCAGTCCAGTGTAGGATAAAAGGTCTCAGACATATATTAGTTATGACTGGGGTTTGGCCGTTTTCATCACCACGCTGGCCACTGCAAATTGGTGATAGTGGGAAACTTTATTCTGATCTCATAAAGCAAACCAACCTAGTATGGGTGGCTCTGACTAGTACAGCTTTGCTGATCATGACGATACACAAACCTTTTCACCACGTTATTGTATCCCCACTTAGAAAGGGATATATATATATATATATATATATATATATATATATATATATATATATATATATATAAAGAGAACATAAATAAAATCTAACGATTACATGAATCAAAGTCCGTAATTTCATTCAAATTAGCGAATGGTTTCTCTGTTGATACATGATTTCTCTAATATATCATTGTTGTTTGCATATAGGTGGTGAGAAAAACAATGTTGGTATTGTCCAATATTTTGAGATAAATATCATCAATGATATATATGTGGTGAATGGAGACAAAGTATTTCTAAAGCCTTGAAGAAAACACAATTTTTTAGTGCTCTCTCTCTCTCTCTCTCTCTCTCTCTGTCTCTCTCTCTCTCTCTCTCTCTCTCTCTCTCTCTCTCTCTCTCTCTCTCTCTCTCTCTCTCTCAAGAATACACATAATTTCTCAGATGTCTTCTATTGGTTGAAGATTCAAAACTCTCTCTCTCTCTCTCTCTCTCTCTCTCTCTCTCTCTCTCTCTCTCTCTCTCTCTCTCTCTCTCTCTCTCTAATAAGTAATCATTACATTGCCTCTCCCTTTAATACCCCCTATAAAAATTACTAATGTAATGAATGGAATATAAAAGAAAATCAGAAAAGTACTGACAGGGAGAACAGGAAGGAGTCAGCGGGAGGAAAAAAAATGGACTGAAGAAAAAAAATGTTTTCTTTTAAAAGAAAGCAAATTAGATTCCACCCATTGGCCTTAGTCCCGAAGAACCTTTCCCTGACGACGTCTAACTGGTGATAAATGAGTTTGTGGGAAAAATTTCCGTCTTCATTTCGGTTCCCTTTGTCTCTGGCAAAATATTTTTTCAGTTTTTTTTTTTTTTTTTTTTTTTTTTTTTTTTTTTTTTTTTTTTTTTTTTTTTTTTTTTTTGAGTGGGTTAGTTTTTCTGAATTTGTTATCTACAAAACTTCTTAGAAGTGGGGTTAAGCTGAAAGATTCCTTTTGACAGGTTTGATATACTATTCATTTGTTTTGAAAAAAACATCTATTTTGGTAAAGAAATATTGAACTGTAACAGATACTTGGTGATATCCAGTGCTGATGGACCACGAACACTACTCTATGTGTAAATACACACACATACAAACAAACACATACACACACACATATATATATATGTATATATATACATATATATATATATATATATATATATATATATATATATATATATATATATATATATATATATATATATATATATATATTGGTGTGTGCGCATTTCTGTATGGGGGCGTTGATCAGGGCAAATACTGGTAATTTTTCAAAGCGTGTAGGCTACTTATATCGGCAATATGTTGTGAGCAGACACCATTTCACTTCCTACTGTTTTGTATATAAAACATCTAGATTAATACTTCAACTAGAACAGAAAAATTGAGGGGCAACTTGTTGCCAGAATAAATAAAACATTTAATTGCCTATTCATGCGAAACATGGCAAAACGACAATGAGCGAAATTGGGTTTGCAAGTAATTCACGAATTCGCACATTGATTAATGACAGAAGTCACTTAATTCATTAATCACAAGTTAGAGAAGAATCAACAAATTTAAGGAAGCTTATGATATTACTTGCATCAACTCAGTGAGGATTTCATAGTTTTGTCCTAATTGGGTTATCATCTGTGACGTATTTTCTACTAACCATTAGGCGGAGAAGAACGAGAGGAAAGCAGAGAATTAGATGGCGAGATAAGGTGAAGGATGATATGGAGAGAAGAGGTTTGGTGGAAGAGGGTGCCTTTGATAGAAGTCATTGGAGAGGCTTAGGCACGAAAGGGCATTTGCGAGAAGCATCAATTGCTCTTTGATAAACAAGGATAGTTGTAACTAAATATGCCTTGGATAGAAGTCATTGGAGAGGGCGCATCAGGCAACCGACCCCTTAATGTAGGGATAACGGTGGAGAAGAATATTAGATAATGAGGCTTAGGCAAGACAGGGCATTATAGAGAAGCATCAATTGCTCCTTGATAAACAAGGATAGTTGTAGCTAAATATGCCTTGGATAGAAGTCATTGGAGAGGGTGCATCAGGCAACCGACCCCTTAATGTAAGGATAACGGTGGAGAAGAATATTAGATAATGAGGCTTAGGCAAGACAGGGCATTATAGAGAAGCATCAATTGCTCCTTGATAAACAAGGATAGTTGTAGCTAAATATGCCTTGGATAGAAGTCATTGGAGAGGGTGCATCAGGCAACCGACCCCTTAATGTAAGGATAACGGTGGAGAAGAATATTAGATAATGAGGCTTAGGCAAGACAGGGCATTAGAGAGAAGCATCAATTGCTCCTTGATAAACAAGGATAGTTGTAGCTAAATATGCCTTGGATAGAAGTCATTGGAGAGGGTGCATCAGGCAACCGACCCCTTAATGTAAGGATAACGGTGGAGAAGAATATTAGATAATGAGGCTTAGGCAAGACAGGGCATTAGAGAGAAGCATCAATTGCTCCTTGATAAACAAGGATAGTTGTAGCTAAATATGCCTTGGATAGAAGTCATTGGAGAGGGTGCATCAGGCAACCGACCCCTTAATGTAAGGATAACGGTGGAGAAGAATATTAGATAATGAGGCTTAGGCAAGACAGGGCATTAGAGAGAAGCATCAATTGCTCCTTGATAAACAAGGATAGTTGTAGCTAAATATGCCTTGGATAGAAGTCATTGGAGAGGGTGCATCAGGCAACCGACCCCTTAATGTAAGGATAACGGTGGAGAAGAATATTAGATAATGAGGCTTAGGCAAGACAGGGCATTATAGAGAAGCATCAATTGCTCCTTGATAAACAAGGATAGTTGTAGCTAAATATGCCTTGGATAGAAGTCATTGGAGAGGGTGCATCAGGCAACCGACCCCTTAATGCATTGGTTCCCAACCTGGGGGTAAATTACCCCCTGGGGGTAATTTAGCAATTTTTCGGGGGTAATGGAGGGGTGACAGAAAAATGTTAAGAATTCTGAAAATCAAGTAAGCATTGGTATTAGGATTAATGTTAACTTAGTCTTAGTATTTTAAGTTGTAAAGTAAACCTATTATAAGTAAGTAACAAAGCTAAACCAAATAACAATAAATATCAAAAACTAATATACATTATTAGAAAAGAAAAAATATATAGGTTAAGTGTGTGGTAACCGAAAAGTATTTTCACAAGTATGCTTCAGGACACAAGTCACTCAGTAACCCCAATGACTAATCAACGAGTCCAGTACGCGTCACTCACTGCCCGAGTCTGCCTCTATTTCACACTGCCAGTTTCTCTGTGAGCATCAGCCGAGGTGGACATGAGCTGGTATGTATGTGTACTGTCCTGTGCAGTTTATACATATTTGCGGAGCTGAACAGTGGTAATCTGCAACTCCAGGGCCGAAACACGACTGTCATTGATGCCCGTCACACTGTGGCTGCATTTCTGGCGAAACTGAGACTCTGGATTCGGCGCTTGGAGAAAGGAGTGATCGCCCAGTTCCCCACTCTAGACCAGTTTATTGAGGAGAATAGTCATGATACTGGATCTCTTCTACAGACCATCAACAAAGAGATGAGCGACCATTTGAAGGGGCTTGAAACAAGCATGCATCACTACTTTCCAGAGAGTGACCAAGAAACAGCCAGTCTTCAGTGGATCATTCATCCCTTCTCTGTACCTGATGAGGCCATTCATGCAAAGGATCACAATGCGAGCCAATGAAGCCTTGAAAATCAAATTCCAAAACCAAAATTCCTTTTGGATTTCACGACTAGCCGACTCACCAACTCTGTCCAAGAGAGCCTTGAAGTTGTTGGTATCATTCTCAACAACTTATCTGTGCGAGAAGGGGTTCTCAACTGTGCTGGGGATGAAAACAAAAAAAAAGGACTCGCTTGAATGTTGCAAACGAGGCCAGGCTGGCACTTTCAACCACGAAACCAAGAATTCCTCAACTAGCTTCAAATATCCAACTCCAACCATCTCGCTGATGCTCTTGACATCTTTGGTAAGTCATTAGAGATGCAAAATGTACTAATACAATAAATAAAAGAAATTATCTCTAGTGTTTTAGTTTAGCCATATATATATAAATGTTGACAACATTTTGTGAAAGGGGTAACATGCTTAATGTGGCATGCTAAATTGGGTAACAAGCTGAAAAAGGTTGGGAACCACTGCCTTAATGTAAGGATAACGGTGGAGAAGAATATTAGATAATGAGGCTTAGGCAAGACAGGGCATTATAGAGAAGCATCAATTGCTCCTTGATAAACAAGGATAGTTGTAGCTAAATATGCCTTGGATAGAAGTCATTGGAGAGGGTGCATCAGGTAACCGACCCCTTAATGTAAGGATAACGGTGGAGAAGAATATTAGATAATGAGGCTTAGGCAAGACAGGGCATTATAGAGAAGCATCAATTGCTCCTTGATAAACAAGGATAGTTGTAGCTAAATATGCCTTGGATAGAAGTCATTGGAGAGGGTGCATCAGGCAACCGACCCCTTAATGTAAGGATAACGGTGGAGAAGAATATTAGATAATGAGGCTTAGGCAAGACAGGGCATTATAGAGAAGCATCAATTGCTCCTTGATAAACAAGGATAGTTGTAGCTAAATATGCCTTGGATAGAAGTCATTGGAGAGGGTGCATCAGGCAACCGACCCCTTAATGTAAGGATAACGGTGGAGAAGAATATTAGATAATGAGGCTTAGGCAAGACAGGGCATTAGAGAGAAGCATCAATTGCTCCTTGATAAACAAGGATAGTTGTAGCTAAATATGCCTTGGATAGAAGTCATTGGAGAGGGTGCATCAGGCAACCGACCCCTTAATGTAAGGATAACGGTGGAGAAGAATATTAGATAATGAGGCTTAGGCAAGACAGGGCATTATAGAGAAGCATCAATTGCTCCTTGATAAACAAGGATAGTTGTAGCTAAATATGCCTTGGATAGAAGTCATTGGAGAGGGTGCATCAGGCAACCGACCCCTTAATGTAAGGATAACGGTGGAGAAGAATATTAGATAATGAGGCTTAGGCAAGACAGGGCATTAGAGAGAAGCATCAATTGCTCCTTGATAAACAAGGATAGTTGTAGCTAAATATGCCTTGGATAGAAGTCATTGGAGAGGGTGCATCAGGCAACCGACCCCTTAATGTAAGGATAACGGTGGAGAAGAATATTAGATAATGAGGCTTAGGCAAGACAGGGCATTAGAGAGAAGCATCAATTGCTCCTTGATAAACAAGGATAGTTGTAGCTAAATATGCCTTGGATAGAAGTCATTGGAGAGGGTGCATCAGGCAACCGACCCCTTAATGTAGGGATAACGGTGGAGAATAATATTTGATAATGAGGCTTAGGCGAGAAGCATCAATTTCTCTTTGATATACAAAAATAGTTGTAGCTAAAACCCATTAGCTACAAAAACTTATTTTTCTACCATACCCTATTTTCTGCCTCCTTTTTTCCGTTTGCTGTCAAATTTCATTCAACTTTTACCTCATATTCCCACTGCAGGTCTTTCACTTTATTTTACCTGTACACTAAATGAACTCCCTGTACACAGTGCAGGTGTGTCTAGTCCAAATGCATAAATCCAGATTCAAAATATCTCAAATGTTTTTGGAAGTCTAATCCAAATCTCGAGTTTGTTCACATATCTACAACAATGAACAGAGTATTTGATGCATATGTGTATATAGTTATCGTATATACATATGTATGTATGTATATATTTATATATGTATATATATGTATATATACTGTATTTATATATATATATATATATATATATATATATATATATATATATATATATAAAGAGAATGTTTATATGTGTGTACGTGTGTATCCGTGTGCGTATGAACTATATATATACTATATATATATAATATATATATATATATATATATATATATATATATATATATATATATATATATATATGTATATATATATATATATATATATGTATATATATATATATATATATATATATATATATATATATATATATATATATATATAGTATATATAAAGAGAATGTGTATGTGTGTGTACGTGTTCGTCCGTGTGCGTATGAACTCATACGTACATTTCATTGTAATACGTGCAATTTTGCTTCCAAGAGAATAGTATTTTTCTTGGGGGGGGGGCCGCTGTTATATGAAGCCTTTTGCTTACCAACCCCTTTCCAGAAATCTACCTTAATCGACTTAGATTTACTTTGAGTTATTTTTTCCGAAATAGAAATATTAGTAATTTGCATTTCAAAAGCGACGACGGGTTTTAAAGCCTTTACATATTCAAAATAAACTACAGAAATTTATCTGAAATTCAGATTCAGCGGTAATATTATGTGTGTATTTATAGAGAGTTTCAAAACACTATGGCATAATGAACTTTATTTAAAATTATCTTCAATTTAAAAGCTAAATATCTTTGCATTTCGAAAGCAACGAGGTGTTTTAAAACCTTTGCATATTTAAATAAACTAAAAATTTGTCTGAAATTCAGATTCAGCGGTAATATTATGTCTATATTTAAAGATATTTTCAACACACTGTGATATTCGTTATGAACTTTACATCAGTTTATTATTATCAATTTAAAATGTAAATGTATTATATATACTATCCAGGTTTTTACATGTTTATATTATCATAAATTTCTTATTCTATTTTCATCTCATTCCCCATTTATTCTATGGGAATAATTTATCTTAATAGTTTTTATCTTTTAACTTTTAGTTATCTTTTAATTGGTCATCAGTACCAACCTATGTTTCCAAAGACATTTTCTTCTTCCAAACGTTTATCAATTATCCTGCTGCCTCATAATGTTCCCTGTTCTCTGATTTTCTTGATAGAATTTCATAGTTACATGAAAATATCTATACAAATCAATAAGGTCCAATTATAACCTGCTTTTCTAACCTTCGTTACTATCTGATTTCGAGTAAGAGCATAACATGATGGTTTTTATTTGCTTGTTTTTCATGATTAGGTAAAGGTAAACGGCTCTTCCTCTTTCATATACACACTTATACACACGTGTGCACAGACAGACCCATATAGAAAAGGGGACATACACAGAGATACAAACAGATAGACAGACAATGTCAGTATTTTACCAGTATTACTAATTATCAATAACTTAACGTCTGCAAACATCAGGTATTCCACTTAACATCTCAAAATTAATTTTCTATCTTACAAAATTTAACCTTTATATTTTTTTCCTACCGTCTTTCAATACTTAATCCTTACAAACATTAATCTGTCATGAAATAATAATAGATACTGTTTTATCTGTGATGCAATTTTAGAGGAAACTATATTCTTTTAGTATAAACCTTTCCTTTCATCACATACTTTTCATAATCCCTCTCAACTTATCGTCGTCTACCCAATATAACTTCAACCCTTCCCCAATATTTTAAACGAAGAATCTAATTATTGTTACAAAACGGCTTCAGAATTAAAATGCTCCATGTCATCGAACAATTAATTCTTTACGATTTCTTAAAGAAAGTCGAATAATTCATTAAAACATAAAGATATTGACAATGGAGAACGTGGACTCGAATATCGTCCCCCTCCAACACGCATAGCAGATCGCAAAAAAATAGGGTAAAGGGTGTGTCCTTTGTTTTGCTTCGTAGAAAACTAATTAGCATTCTAATAATAAAGAGCCTCTTTTTTTTGAGTGTGTGGACAACAACATGTTTGTTCTCTGGAAGACGCTATCGATGCCTTTTTTTTTTTTTTTTTTTTTTTTTTTTTTTTTTTTTTTTTTTTTTTTTTTTTTTTTTATGATGATGATTTAAAAGCATGTGTGCTTGAGTGCAAGCTATTCTGCCTTTTTTTTTCATTTCTAAATCCAACCTGATCCTGACCTGATTCTCAGGTGAAGCATTCCCTGCTGCTGAAAATCATTCATATTAAATGAAGGAATATTGCTCAAAATATTTGGTTCATTAATCATAGAGACTATTCAATCCTTCTTTCTGTATCTTATTGTTGATAATGCAAGCCCATCTCTTTCATTAGCGTTGGACTATACCCTATGTTTTCCCACAATCATTTGTTTTACAGATCTGTTATATACAAATGTTTGAGAGCAAGAATGACACAAATTCATGCAATACATTTAATTATATACCCTATATTTTCCCACAATCATTTGTTTTTCAGATCTGTTATATACAAATATTTGAGATCAAGAATGACACAAATTCATACAATACAATTGATTAATTAATTTCTGACTTCCATCCCAACTTGTTATTGCTATAAAAAGAGCTATTTGTTAAATACATATTCTTAAAGTATTTTGCGTCCTCTCCAATGCCTTCGATCAAAGGCATCCTCCTCCCCCAAACCTCTTCTCTCCATATCATCCTTTACCTTAGCTCTCCATCTAGTTCTCTGCCTTCCTCTCGATCTTCTCCCCATTAAGGTTAGTGGAAAATAAGTCATCGATGATAGCCCAATTAGGACAAAACTATGAAATCCTTTGTATACTTATTTTTAAAGTATTTCACCAGTACTTCACCTTTATCGACTCATCAAAACCTTCAAAGTATCCTCATTGACCTTTGACGTTGTATCTCGAATTTAGTAGTTTTCATACCATACCACAATGTCCCATTTATATAGTATTTTGATTCAAAATTTAATCAGCAAAGGGATCATACCCTACTCTGGTGACCCAAAATACCATTACATGAAGACAGCTCGCAAATAACTAACTTTAATTAGAGAAAACACAGGTATTTGAAGGCCCTAAAGGGTTACGTAAGAGTGACAATTGCATGTGTATATTCAAGGGTTTTTGACAATAATGTTGACATTATCAAAAAAGTTGATGATATAACAACAGAATGAGAGAGTTGAAATTAGCATGTTACATTCAACGGCTTTTTGACGTTGAGTTCGATGGCGGTTGCAGTGTAGAAGAAAACGTAGATCGGGAATACTTTAATTGTTTGTGTTGTTTACTGCACGTACATTACAAATTTCCACCACTCGTGCTTCACCATTCGTGTACGCAAACAGACCTCTTATCGGTTGTGAAAATGTTATCTTTCCCGGATGAATTTGCAACACTGGTATAAACCTCTATGAAGTAGTCTCTTCAAAGAGCCTGTATTCTACCTACCAGATATGATATTATTATAGAGGAAACCTAGTGAAATATTCCTTTTTTATATCACTCGTTCTCCCCCGCGCTAATAATAGAAAACTGCTTAAGCTTGCTATTGCATGTTTTGTATTGTATGAATTGTGTGCCATTCTTGCTCTCAGCTATCTGTATATAACAGATTTGAAAAGAAGTGATTGTGGAAAAATATAGGGTATAGTCCAACGCCAATGAAAGAGATGGGCTTGCTTTATTTAAAATAAGTTACAGAAAAAAAGGACTGAATCAAGTATGTAAGATTAATGAACCAAATATTACGAGCACAATTCCACGTATAAAACATTTTAGAAATTGCAGGTGCAACAGAAAGGCCACCAAAATAATTGCAGGATTCACACTAAGGCGATGACAGAGGCTTCCAGTTTGGCAGTTCGGGGGTAATATAATGAAAATTTCTCTTATGATACCTCGAAATATTTTGAATTTAAATCATATATTCATATTTGGTATTAAGAAACTCTCTCTCTCTCTCTCTCTCTCTCTCTCTCTCTCTCTCTCTCTCTCTCTCTCTCTCTCTCTCTCTCCAACATAATTTGGAATTTAAATCTCTCTCTCTCTCTCTCTCTCTCTCTCTCTCTCTCTCTCTCTCTCTCTCTCTCTCCAACATAATTTGGAATTTAAATCTCTCTCTCTCTCTCTCTCTCTCTCTCTCTCTCTCTCTCTCTCTCTCTCTCCTGACATCATAAGTGCAGATTTACCCTTTTAGAAATTCATATAACCTTATTTGCTTAACTTCACAAACTCCTCTCCATTTCAATGAAATATTAAATAATATTTTCATCCCCAATTCTGTCAAATAAACCGAATATTTGTAAAGACATCATTTACTGCAGTTTCGCAACTAGGCTTTCCACAGTGGCAGCCCCCGTGCCAC
>NC_090764.1:7937409-7939909 GCF_036898095.1 Palaemon carinicauda
GCCAGCGAGAAGGGGGGAGCCCCGCCCTGCCAGCGGGAAGGGGGGAGACCCGCCCTGCCAGCGGGAAGGGGGAGTCCCGCCCTGCCAGCGGGAAGGGGGGAGATCCGCCCTGCCAGCGGGAAGGGGGGAGCCCCGCCCTGCCAGCGGGAAGGGGGGAGCCCCGCCCTGCCAGCGGGAAGGGGGGAGACCCGCCCTGCCAGCGGGAAGGGGGGAGCCCCGCCCTGCCAGCGGGAAGGGAGGAGCCCCGCCCTGCCAGCGGGAAGGGAGGAGCCCCGCCCTGCCAGCGGGAAGGGGGGAGACCCGCCCTGCCAGCAGGAAGGGGGGAGACCCGCTCTGCCAGCGGGAAGGGGGGGAGACCCGCCCTGCCAGCGGGAAGGGGGGAGACCCGCCCTGCCAGCGGGAAGGGGGGAGCCCCGCCCTGCCAGCGAGAAGGGGGGAGCCCCCCCCTGCCAGCGAGAAGGGGGAGACCATCCGGGCTAGCAGGAAGGGGGCCAGCCCCGCCCAGCTAACAATAGAGAGTTCCTGTATCAAGCTTATTTTTAAAAAAACATGAAAGGTGGAATCAGAAAGGCAGTCATGAAAAGCAAAACAAGAATCTTGAAGACTTCTTCTTTCTCTTCATGAGGAAGAAGTCTTCAAGATTCTTGCTTTGAAGACTTCTTTCTTCCAAGAAGAAAGGAATCAACGACAAGTGGAATCAGGAAGGCAGTCATGAAAACAAAACAAGAATCTTGAAGACTTATTCCTTTTCTCCATGAGGAAGAAGAAGTATTCAAGATACTTGTTTTGAAGACTTCTTCTTCCTCTTGTAGAGAAAGAAGAAGTCTTCAAGATTCTTGTTTTGAAGACTTCTTTCTTCTAAGAAGAAAGGGATCAATGACAAGTGGAATCAGGAAGGCAGTCATGAAAACAAAACAAGAATCTTGAAGCCTTCTTCTTTCTGTCCATGAGGAAGAAGAAGTCTTCAAGATACTTGTTTTGAAGACTTCTTCCTCATCGAGAGAAAGAAGAAGTCTTCAAGATTCTTTTTTTGAAGACTTCTTTCTTCTAAGAAGAAAGGGACCAACGACAAGGCGAATCAGAAAGACAGTCATGAAAAAACAAAATAAGAATCTTGAAGAATTCTTCTTTCTCTCCATGTGGAAGAAGAAGTCTTCAAAACTTGTTTTGAAGACTTCTTTATCCTCTTGGAGAGAAAGAAGAAGTTGTCAAGATTCTTTTTTTGAAGACTTCTTTCATCTAAGACGAAAGGGATCAACGACAAGTGGAATCAGGAAGCCAGTCATGAAATGCAAAACAAGAATCTTGAAGACTAATAACTGATTTCTTTGAAAAGATTCGGATAGAAGATACAGAAAGAAGGGGGAGACAGGAAGGAGAACGGGAGAGAAGAAATAAAGTATCCGAAAAGGAGAACTAGTTATTATTTGTTGATCAGTTTACGATTGTGCGGATTTGAAATGTGTAAGTATAGCCCATAATGTTGAAGATCCAAAAATAAAGATTGTGCAGAATAAGGCGGAAACTGCGCAGAAGTAGAAAATATTAAAGAACTAAATCTGATATAGTCTTCAAAATTCTCCCAACTCGTTGTTCGACTCCAATTTGTTTTTCTTCATCAATAGAAAAGTTGAATGCTTTCCTATCAGAGCTGAGTCATCAGCAGCCACTGCCTGGCCATCCCTGGACCTAGCTTGGGCGGAGAGGGGCCTTGGGCGCTGATCATATCATGTATATGGTTAGTCTCTAGGGCATTGTCCCTGTCCCTAGCGTATGCCATTCATGAGCGACCTTTAAACCTTTAAATAAGAACATTGCTGAATCAAAAAAAAGAAAAAGAAATGCGAGCAAGATTTAGTCAAACGCGCGGCGAAATCCCGGAAAAAAAAATTCCCGCTGTTTACACTTGCGAAAACCAAAGCAGAAAACTGAAGGAAAAGATGAGGTATGAGCAAACACGCCTTAAGGGGAATTAGAAAATTCCGAGGAATTTCGAGGGAAAGAAGAGACTTGTTCAAATAGCAGGAACATGAGGAACAGAGTATAAAATATTTCCGTTATTTTTCTTGCGCCAGTTTTCCTATGAATCTTAAAGTACGGGAATTATGATTCTTTTTTTATGTAAGGTTATTGAACTTATCCATTTTGGGATGTTACCAAGATATTAATGCTGTTATTATCTTTAACTAGATTCTATATCTGGAGATTACCTTGAACGATGTTGTTAATTATGTTAATTACTTTTAGTTATATATCATAGTAGCTGTCTTTCGGTTTAAAGGCTTAAAGGTTTAAAGGCCACTCATGAATGGCAGGAGCAAGGGACAGTGACATTGCTCTATCGAGTAGGACAATGCCCTAGAGACTGACAATATTTAAATATGATTAGCACCCAAGCTCCCTCTCTACCTAAGCTAGGACCAAGGAGGGCCAATCAGCGGCCGCTGATGACACAGCAGATAGACTTATAGGCTCCCCCAAACCGGTCACCCTAAGCTCA
>NC_090764.1:7947409-7967409 GCF_036898095.1 Palaemon carinicauda
AAAATAGCCCAGTGAGGAAAGGAAATAAGGAAATGAATAAATGATGAGAACAAATCAACAATAAATCATTCTAAAAACAGTAACAACGTCAAAACAGATATGTCATATATAAACTATAAAAAGACTTATTCAAAAGTACTTACTATTAATCCATATATAAACATGCTGTGCTTCTCTTTCACCTTTTTACGAGTGTCATTACGCAAATAGAGAGTATTCGACGTATGACCTCTGCCATTACTCATGGAAAGTTTTCGCTTAACGAAATAGCATCATTAGCTGAAAGCGTTAGGTCCGACAGTTTTCCTGTGCAGTTGTCCGCCATTATCTAATTAGGAAATTCTGCATTAAAATCATTCCAAAAAACTAAATCCTTTCATTTCCCAACGTCAACAGATGCAAAAAAACAACAAACGGAAATTAAAATGTAAACAGTTTACTGGGTAAAAGTTTATTACACCAAGTGGGGAAAAATATTACTTTCGGATTTGAATTGCTAATGAATCATAGGAAAAATAATCCCTGCGAAGTGTGGGAAAAACAAATAAAGCCACTTGGAGTTCAGTGGACAAGATCCCCTTGCATTATGTTTTCTTGGCAGATGCGAGATGAAATCTGCATACCTGTGAAAGAACCGTATTTGCTGGTTTTCATCCTCTGTAGCTGACAGGTCATATTTACATGGAAGGATTATGTGGGAATGGAAGCAGACTCTTTGCTGAAGAAGACTTGGGAGTTTATTTATCATTGTTATATAAAGCATAACAATATTTATGTGATGTGATAAGCATTCGTTAGTTTATGGGTATTACCCCTAAAGTATGAAATTTTTTACTTCTTAGTGAATGCTTTGAAGAGTTTATTTTTGAAATATGGAGCAACAGAAATCTTCTTCTATTAGCGTGCTTTTTTTCCCATTCGTATGGGGTCACACTGTTGTCTTCTTTTTGAAGGACTTTCTGTGGTGGACTGTAGTCCCGACTGGCTGCCCTGCCTGACATCGCCTAGACCCCGGTAGCGTATGTATGTGTTGTACCAGCCACCATCGCCCTTCCTCCCAGCAGCGAGGAGTCATGGCGTAGTTAGGTCGACAGTTCGAGACGTGTGAGGTGTCTGTTATGTTTTCAGGTGTTGGAATGGCTGTGTTTTTGTGTGTATTAGTCTGTAACACCCATTTGTAGCTCCATGTAGTATAGAATAGGTCTTCCTTATAGAAATTACAAATGTTATTATCATTGGTTAGATTGTACATTTTTTTTTGTTTTTGTAGATATCAATATATATATATATATATATATATATATATATATATATATATATATATATATATATATATATATATATGTGTGTGTGTGTGTGTGTGTGTGTGTGTGTATATATATATATATATATATATATATATATATATATATATATATATATATATATTCATTAGGAATATATATTATCAACTCTCTTCATATTGGTTCCTTAATGCACCACCTTAGATTTGACACGAAATCTTTTGGAAGAGACGCAATATGGAGCATCCTCAGTGAGTTCATTGGCTAGGTAGAATATTCATCTTCCAGGGTTATTAAATTCCTCATTTGGAGGATTGGCTTCTATTTCATAATGCATTATAATGTTTAATGTCTGGTCGAAGTTGACTGTTATAAAGTGCCCAGTGAGGATATCTCTCAAGCCACGCTTCTTCTTGGTATTCGATATTAATATAAGGGATTAAGGCTTTCCTTGTGTACCATGCTTATTGTAAGGTGCCAATTAATATTGTAATTATTATTATTATTATTATTATTAGTAGTAGTAGTAGTAGTAGTAGTAGTAGTAGTAGTAGTAGTAGTATTGATATTATTATTATCATTATTATTATTATTATTTTTATTATTATTATTATTATTATTATTATTATTATTATTATTATTATTAGAGGCTAGGCTATAACCCTAGTTGGAAAAACAAGATGCTATTAGCCCAAGGGCTCCAACAAGGAAAAAATTATACTTTACCTCAATTTGAATTATTTTTGTCCTTATATAGAACTCCCAGACGTTATTATTATTATTATTATTATTATTATTATTATTATTATTATTATTATTATTAGCCAAGCTACAACTCTAGTTGGAAAAGCAAGATGCTATAAGCCCAAGGGCTCCAATAGGGAAAATAGCCCAGTGAGGAAAGGAAATAAGGAAATAAATAAATCATGAGAACAAATTAACAATAAATCATTCTAAAAACAGTAAAAACGTCAAAACAGATATGTCATATATAAACTATAAAAAGACTTATTCAAAAGTACTTACTATTAATCTATATATGAACCTGCTGTGTTTCTCTTTCTCCTTTTTATAAGTGTCATTACGCAAATAGAGAGTATTCGACGTATGACCTCTGCCATTACTCATGGAAAAGTTTTCGCTTAACGAAATAGCATCATTAGCTGAAAGCGTTAGGTCCGACAGTTTTCCTGTGCAGTTGTCCGCCATTACCTAATTAGGAAATTCTGCATTAAAATCATTCCAAAAACTAGTTCCTTTCATTTTCCAACGTCAACAAATGCAAAAAAACAACAAACGGAAAATTAAAATGTAAATAAAATGTTTACTCGGTAAAAGTTTATTACACCAAGTGGGGAAAAATATTACTTTCAGATTTGAATTGCTAATGAATCATAGGAAAAACAATCCCTGCGAAGTGTGGGAAAAGAAATAAAGCCACTTGGAGTTCAGTGGACAAGATCCCCTTGCATTATGTTTTCTTGGCAGATGCGAGATGAAATCTGCATACCTGTGAAAGAACCGTATTTGCTGGTTTTCATCCTCTGTAGCTGACAGGTCATATTTACATGGAAGGATTATGTGGGGATGGAAGCAGACTCTTTGCTGAAGAAGTCTTGGGAGTTTATTTATTATTGTTTTATAAAGGATGGCAATATTTATGCGATGTGATAAACATTCGTTATCTTATGAGTGATACCCCTAAAGTATGAATTTTTTACATCTTAGTAAATGCTTTGAAGAGTTTATCTTTAAATATGGAGCAACATCAATCTTTTTCTATTAGCGTGCTTTTTTCCCATTTGTATGGGGTCACACGGTTGCCTTCTTTTTGAAGGACTTGTTGGGGTGGATTCTAGTCCACACTGGCTGCCCTGCCTGACATCGCCTAGACCCCGGTAGCGTATGCGTGTGTTGTAACAGCCACCATCGCCCTTTCTCCCAGTAGCGAGGAGTCATGGCGTAGTTAGGTCGACAGTTCGAGACGTGTGAGGTGTCTGTTATGTTTTCAGGTGTTGGAATGGCTGTGTTTTTGTGTGTATTAGTCTGTAACACCCATTTGCAGCTGCATGTAGTATAAAATAGGACTTCCTTATAGAAATTACAAATGTGATCATCATTGGTTAGTTTGTACATTTTTTTTGTTTTTGTAAATATCAATACATACATATAATATATATATATGTATATAATATATATATATATATATATATATATATATATATATATACACAGTATATATATATATATATATATATATATATATATATATATATATATACACAGTATATATATATATATATATATATATATATATATATATATATATATATATATATATATATATATATATATATACAGTATATATTCATTAGGAATATATATTATCAACTCTTCATATTTGTCCCTTAAGGCACCACCTTAGATTTGACACGAAATCTTTTGAAAGAGACGCAATATGGAGCATCGTCAGTGAATTCATTGGCTCTGGTAGATTATTCATCTTCCAGGGTTATTAAATTCATAATTTGAAGGATTGGCTTCTATTTTATAGTACATTATAATGTTAAATGTCTGGACGAGGTTGACTGTTATAAAGTGCCCAGTGAGGATATCTCTTAAGCCACATGCTGCTTCTTGGTATATTTCATTAACATAAGGGATTGAAGGCTTTCTTGGTGTACCATGCATATAGTAAAGTGCCATTATTATTATTATTATTTTTATTATTATTATTATTATTATTATTATTATTATTATTATTATTATTATCATTACAAGCTGGGCTATAACACTAGTTGGAAAAGCAAGATGCTATAAGCCCAAGAGCTTCAACAGGGAAACATGATTATACTTTACCTCATTTCGAATGATTTTGGTCCTTATATGAAACTTCCAGACGTTATTATTATTATTATTATTATTATTATTATTATTATTATTATTATTATTATTAGCCAAGCTACAACCCTAGTTGGAAAAGCAAGATGCTATAAGCCCAAGGGCTCAAATAGGGAAAAATAGCCCAGTGAGGAAAGGAAATAAGGAAATAAATAAATAATGAGAACAAAATAACAATAAATCATTCTAAAAACAGTAACAACGTGAAAACAGATATGTCATATATAAACTATAAAAAGACTTATTCAGAAGTACTTACTATTAATCTATATATAAACATGCTAAGTATTCGACGTATGACCTCTGCCATTACTCATGGAAAAGTTTTCGCTTAACGAAATAGCATCATTAGCTGAAAGCGTTAGGTCCGACAGTTTTCCTGTGCAGTTGTCCGCCATTATCTAATTAGGAAATTCTGCATTAAAATAATTCCAAAAACTAGATCCTTTCATTTTCCAATTCCAAAAAGCAGATGCATTCATTTTCCAATTCCAAGAAGCAGATGCATTTATGTTCCAATTCCAAAAAGTAAATGCATTCATTTTCCAATTCCAAAAGCTAGATCCTTTCATTTCCCAACGTCAACAGATGCAAAAAAACAACAAACGGGAAATTAAAATGTAAATAAAATGTTTACTCGGTAAAAGTTTATTACACCAAGTGGGGGAAAAATATTACTTTCGGATTTGAATTGCTAATGAATCATAGGAAAAACAATCCCTGCGAAGTGTGGGAAAACAAATAAAGCCACTTGGAGTTCAGTGGACAAGATCCCCTTGCATTATGTTTTCTTGGCAGATGCGAGATGAAATCTGCATACCTGTGAAAGAACCGTATTTGCTGGTTTTCATCCTCTGTAGCTGACAGGTCATATTTACATGGAAGGATTATGTGGGGATGGAAGCAGACTCTTTGCTGAAGAAGTCTTTGGAGTTTATTTATCATTGTTTTATAAAAGATGGCAATATTTATGCGATGTGATAAACATTCGGTAACGTAGGAGTGATACCCCTTAAGTATGAAATTTTTACATCTTAGTGAATGGTTTGAAGAGCTTATTCTCAAAATATGGGACAACAGAAATGTAGTGTATAGATTGAGGCTCGCTTCTAGGAGTTGCAGGTATCTTTGATGACCTGCATTAGGTATCCAGCACTAGCAATATGAACCTAATCAACTACGAAGCTCATAAAAAAAATGGGCAAAAATGGAAGCCGAGAGAGGTACTTATAGCAACGCCATTGTCTTTGGTTGTACATCTGGCTTTATCGGTACTTAAGGATACAGTCAGGCATACTATTCTACCAATTTCGTTATTTCCTTTCCTCACAGGGCTATTACCCCACTCGGAGCCCTTGGGCTTATAGCATCCTGCTTTTCCAACTTGGGTTATGCCTTAGCTGTTATAATAATCGCGATGAAAGAATCCATCTTAGCACAGATCACCCAGAATTAGATGGTTTCATCTACAGGTATGTGAATAAATAAATATATATATATATATATATATATATATATATATATATATATATATATATATATATATGTATATATATATGTATGTAAGTATATATGTATATATATGTATGCATATATGTATATATATATGCATATATGTGTATATATATATATATATATATATATATATATATATATATATATATATATATATATATATATATGTTTATATATGTACAGTATATGTGTGTATATATATATATATATATATATATATATATATATATATATATATATATATGTATGAATGTATGTATACATATATATATGTATGTATGTATGTATGTATGTATATAGGTATACATATATATATATATATATATATATATATATATATATATATATATATATGTATATATGTATATATATATGTATGTATATATACATATATTTATATATATAAAAGTATATATATATATATATATATATATATATATATATATATAAATATATACATATATGTGTATATATATATATATATATATATATATATATATATATATATATATATATATATACTGTATATATATATGTGTGTGTGTATGTGTATATATATATGTATATATATTATATATATATATATATTATATATATATATATTATATATATATATATGTATATATATATATATATATATATATATATATATATATATATATATATATATATATATATATATATATATATGCTAAAGCACAATGCTCCCTTTGCTGGCATATCTTGATCGCAAATTATACTTGAGCTCAAATTTTAGAAGTTTAGAATTTCATCTAAACTTCAGAGAAATGATAAAGTCTACGAAATTCTTGATCGTTTCGGTTAGTAATAAATAATTATAATCATGAGTATATTTAATCATAAATAATTATAAGCATGAATATATTTATTCATAATTAATACAAATCGTGAATATTTTTATTCATAATTAATTATAGTCACGAATATATTCATTCATAATTAATTATACTCATGAATATATTCATTCATGAATAATTAAACTCATGAATATATTTGTTCATAATTAATTATAATCATAAATATATAGATTCATAAATAATTATAAGCACGAATATATTTATTCATAAACAATTATAAGCACGAATATATTTATTCATAATTAATTAAAATCACGAATTTATTTATTCATAAATAATTATAATCATGAATATATTTATCATGATTAATTATAATCATGAGTATATTTATTCAAAACTAATTATAATCATGAATATATTTTTTCATAAATAGTTATAATCATGAATATATTTATTCATAATTGATTATAATCATGAATATATATATATATATATATATATATATATATATATATATATATATATATATATATATATATATATATTCATAATTGATTATAATTATAAATTTTTAATCATGATTAATTATAATCATGAATATATTTATTCTTAATTAATTATAATCATGATTATATATATTCATTCGCACATTCCGTCTTGCAAATGATTATGTTCCTTAATGATATAACAGATTAGTAATTGTCAAGACCTGAAAGACTTTTATTTACATAATTATAATTGTCCGTAACGAGGTGCAATTGTATCATTTCTACCCCCTGTAATAATTTAGATTTCATGCAAATTAATATTTGCAAGTTGCAAGACGTCTTCGTAAACTGTATTGTATAATTTATATATACAGGGTGGTCCAAAAGTAGGTGGACTGTGTGTTGAATAGGTTTATGTTGATGAGATTTTAGGGCTTTTGTATTATTGTTCAAAATAAAATTTAATTGATGATGCAATAATTGTGTTAGTAAATATAATTGTATGTATATTTAATCTCGAAATAAATGTGATAATTTACTGCCCATCTACTTTTGGACCACCCTGTATTTCTCTCTCTCTCTCTCTCTCTCTCTCTCTCTCTCTCTCTCTCTCTCTCTCTCTCTCTCTCTCTCTCTCTATATATATATATATATATATATATATATATACACATACATATATACATATATATATATGTGTGTGTATGTATATATATATATGTGTGTGTGTATGTGTGTATATATATATATGTATATATATATATATATATGTATATATATATGTGTGTATGTATATGTGTATGTATATATATACAGTATATATATATATATATATATATATATATATATATATATATATATATATATATGCATAAGTATGTTTACCTTAGAAAAGTACTAGCCGAATAAAGTCGCCAAATACCTTCACTTGGTATCCTATCAAGATTATCAGCTTTAAGGTAAATTGGCTCGAAGATAGCAATTTGTTCGTCTGAAAATCTTCATCGCCTTTTAATAAAAAAAAAAATTATTTATAGTGACTTAAAGGCCTAAGAGCAAGCTACGGATTTATAAGCTCTTCCTTAAGCTGATTAATTCTTGTGGTAATTCCCTGATAATTATGCTCAACAAGTTTGACTTCTGAAAGTTACTGTTACTTTACTGTTACTAGTTTTCAGCTATACACTTGCTGGATCCGCGTTTCAATAGTAATGATGATGATAATAATAATGATAATAATAATAATAATAATAATAATAATAATAATAATAATAATAATAATAATAATAATAATAATAATAATAACAGCAGAAATACTGAAAGCTGACTAGCTACATTGAATTTAGCCCTTATTTAAGACATTGACCCTTCATGGATATGCATATATTTATACAACTGAGTTGTGATAGCCTACTGGGGTTCAAGTCTCGTTCAAGCTCGATAGTTTCTTATAGTGTGTGCAACATCGCCATCATTGAGAGCTAAGGATGGGGCGTTTGGGGGAGCCTAATCATTATTAGCAGCCATTGCTTGACCCTCCCTGGTCCTAGTTTGGATGGAGAGGTGGTTTGCACGGTGATCATACGGATATATGATCAGTCTTTGGGGCATTGTCACTGTCCCAGGACTTCCACCACACATGATCGACCTTTAAACGTGAGTATGTTTTCTAACTGTTTCCTTACCAATAACTATAGTCATTTCCTGTCCCTCCCTGCTACTAGCATGGGTGGAGAATTTGGTTAAGGGCTGATAATGGATATATGGTGAATCTCTAGGCCATTGTCACTGTCCCTGGACTTCTGCCACGCATGATTAACCTTCAAACGTGTGTATGTTTTCTAACTGTTTCCTCATCAATAACTATAGCCATTGCCTGGCCCTCCCTGCTACTAGCATAGGTGGTGAGGTGGGTTGAGCGCTGATCATACGGATATATGGTCAGCCTGTAGGTCATTGTGTCTGTCCTTGGACTTGTGCTACTCATGATTAACTTTTAAACTTGTATATGTTTTGTTTCCTCATCAATAACTATAGCCATTGCCTGACCCTTCCTGCTCTTAACTTGGGTAGAGACGGGTGGTTTAGGGCTGATCAAACAGATATATGGTCAGTCTCTATGCATTGTCACTATGCCTGGACCTCTTCCAATAATGATCGACATTTAAACGTCTTTGTTTTTAACTGTTTCCTCACCAATAACTATAACCATTGCCTGGCCCTCCCTGCTACCAGCATAGGTGGAGAGGTGGGTTGAGAGCTGATCATATGGATATATGGTCAATCTCCAGGGCATTGTCACTGTCCCTGGACTTCTTCCACTAATGATCGACCATTAAACGTCTTTGTTTTCTAAGTGTTTCCTTATCAATAACTATAGCCATTGCCTGACCCTTCCTGGTCTTAGCTTGGGTGGAGAGGTGGGTAGGACGCTGATCATCTAGGCCTTTTTAGGGCATTGTCACTGCCCCTAGATTTCTCCCACTAATAATCGACCTTTAAACAAGTGTTTGTTTTCTAACAGTTTCCTTATCAATAACTATAACCATTGCCTGACCCTCCCTGGTCTTAGCTTATCTATCAGCCGAACTACTGCTGCCCGTAACAGACAAACGCACAGCCGTACATAGGCAGAGCTAGTTAGGATACATTCGGTGCCTTGGGCGATATTGCCTCTAATCCCCTCCTGATGGGAAAGTGTCAAGATCCTAATCTTTCGGAAATTGCACTCGCGATCCGCCGTGATAGAAGAATATTGCCGCATATTTTTTCTCTAATTATGAGGTTAATGATGATTATCAATTAGCACGGAGGGCTTTCCGAAGATGCACTAATTACAGATACGCAAATTGGAGATGTTGCCCGAAGTGGTTCGGTTTAATTAATGGTAGATTACGATGTTTTCAATCTAATTACTTCGTTCCGTCGATCAGATATATGTCTATCTCGAGGTAGGAGGATGTTTTTTTTTTTTCTTTTCTTCCTCCTACTTTTCTTCTTATTCAGTTATTACTGTTTTAGTGTACGCGGCCGGTCCAAAATGACGGATAACTATTTCGATAGATATGCACACGCACACACATACGCACTCCTCTTTCACCAGGGTATGACTAATCTTTTCCCCCCTACCCGAGGGATTGGATGAGCAGAGCGTGACGTGAAATATACACACCCACATATATATATATATATATATATTTATATATATATATATATATATATATATATATATATATATAATATATTTTTGGGCTCAAGCCATGTCGTCCTGATGGAAGTTCCTATAGGGTAGCTTCCTAGGGTATATTACAACTACGGCGATATTCCCAGAGAATTTACCTTAAGGTACCAGAATTCTAACTCCTGGAGCGAGTATCCCTCGTGAAAGGGATATCGCGACATATCAGAGGACGTATTCTAGACACGTCACATGGCAATCTACGACCTGAACAGAGATTTCGTCTCGTAGGAGGTGATTGACGAGATACGAATTCGGGAAAGAAAAAGGGGAGCCGCTCCCAAGGCTTCCCTATCCCCCGATTCGTATGCGTGCCTGGCGCCAATCCTGGCGCCATCTGTATTCCTTTTTGCGTAGCTTAACAACTCGGTGTTTTTTCCTGTTTTTCTCGCAAATCTTGGATTTATTCAGCTTTTCATGGCTTCTCCGTCTTCGTTGGCCTCGGATAAGTTGAGTATAGTGTCTGTTATGTATAAATGTAGGCTCTTGGTAAAATTTTGAGTGATTAATAGGATTAATCTTTGATACAAGAGCCGTAGCCTACCAGAGGTGTCCTGGACGCTGTCACTCGCTAGGTATAAATTAGTTAGTCAGAGTGACATTCCTGGTTGTTTTGCTTTAATAAATTTTAGCTATTTAGCTTTACATAGGATTTCCTTTCGTGCTTAGTATTATTTGGCGAAGTATTCGCCATTCTGGCCTACGCTAGGCCATGTAGCCTAGTCGTTTGGTCCTAGTACTTCATGCATGATTTTGGTTTTTTCCGAGTGTAATTAAAATTTTATTGAAGCTTTAGGCTATATTTTATACATTTAAGACTGTGTGGAATATTTCCAAGATTGTATACGTGTGAGTTTCGGTGAATTAGGTAATCGATTCTCTTGGTGCCTAGGCTAATTGCTTATGGAGCCTTAGTATACTTTATCATACTCCCCGGTTGCTTTCTTTTCTTCGGAGAAGGTATGCAATCCCTTTCCCTCTGTTTAAGCCTTGGACTTATCCCTAAGTGGTTTTTTTCCGAATTTAATTTCGATAAAACTATACTAGGGTGTTACTGTACCTTCCTGTTCCAGTAAGTCTGGTTCAAAGAGGGACAGAACAACAGAGTTTTTAGTCTGAGTCCGTGTTGTCTGGCTTGGGGCAGAGTCTCCCTCGCTGACCTAACACTTACAAAGGGAGCTTAGCTCCCTTAGGTCACTACCGAAGGTTTCTGTAAGTTATGATTCCTTCTTTTGTGATCGACCAGACTAAGTCCTGTTGCTGTTCTCGGGGGAGGATAAGTTCTTCCCTTGGGAGTAGCAACGCCTTCCTTGCTTTGGTGCTCTGGAAGCTGGCAAGTATTGCTGGCCCTTTCCCTTAGATCTCCCTTAGGCTAAGACAAAGTTCTTGGCTGCGGGTGATCTGTCACTAAAGCAAGGTTGGCAGGACCCTCTTGTCCCTTCCCCCTCTATCTCCGTAATGGCCTAGCCATTACTGTACTGTACCTTGCCGGCCGGCAGAGCTGGCCAGCAGGGGTATTACTGTACTGTACGTCGTTCTACTTCTGGACCTAGTATAGGTTGGGATGTGGAATTGACTAAGCCCATTGCCGGCCGGCAGAGATGCTGGCCGGCAAGGGTCTTATGTTTTCGAGTGCTGCCCGGACCTCTCTTGGTCCCTCATCCATGCCTGCTGGCAGAGCCGGACGGCATTGGTCAAGGAAGCCTGAATTAAGTTTCTCCCCTTCCTAATATGCACTCTTTCGGTTGCCGGGCTTGGGGGGTTGTGTACACTCTTATCCCGGCATCCATTCTATTTTCTTCTAGTGCTGTACCTGTCCCGGCTGTCGGCCTATGAGGCCGGCAGCCGGGCAGGTGTAGTCTTCTGGTTCTTTTGCTGCCGGCTGGCATCGGTCTTGTACCTTTGCCGGCCGGCTTATGTCAGTCCTTGTCTGCCGGTCACCAAGAGTGTGGCCGGCAGCTGGGTACTACCTTGTGTAGTTGCTGGCCGGCAGTCATTGCCGGCCAACACTGGCTGTTGCCGGCCGGCAGCTGCTGCCGACCGGCACAGGCATTTGAACCAGAGTGCTGCCGCCCTATAGCTGTTAAGTAGTATACTTTAAAGCTAGTTGTGGTGTGTGCCGGCCGGCAAAGGCAGGCCGGCACACATCCTCCTATACTGTACTAGTATTCTTCTGTATAGCATATACAGTAAGAAGAAAACTATAGTAAAGGTTTAGGTACAGCACTGTATCTTCTAACACTATTGTGTTTTCTTGCACAGCCCTTTACTGTTGCCCTCAGATAGGAAGCAGAGTTCTTCCCTGTCTATTATCCAGGATTTTAAAATCATTGCCTAGGTGTGAGCTCCACCTGTTTCCTCTGGAAACCTTGCATTGGTTACTCTAGAAGAGATAAACCATTTTGATTTTATTATCTGGAAGGCTGCAACAATGGGTTGTGAGGGAAACACAAGTGTGTGTCTTTCCTTTCTGAATTGTTATGCTATACTATGCATATCCAGTGATACATAGTTCACTTGATACTCATGGAAATTTCTTCTCTTTACAGAAGGACACTCCGAAGTGGGGAAGTGCTTTCTGCAATGTCAGCAGCAAGAACCTCTGCGGACATGAGTTTTGTAGGAGACACGCAGCATACGCTGTCTCCAAGGATGATCTCCGGTATTGGGACCCTCAGGTATGTACTGTGTGCACTAACCTGATTAATGAGACATTTAAATAGCTAGGAAGAAGCTTCGTACCTGGGTAAGGGGCTTCCAAAAGAACACTTCTGGCCCTTATCTTCCAAGTGAGAAGATGAGGGCGTATCTTTTCCCTAAGGCATCAGCTGATGCAGTGATTCCCCAGCCTCAAGAGGAGATCCCTTAAGTTCAGATCCAGGTGGATGCTGAAGTCGCTGCAAGACATCCAGCTAAATGACAGGATATCTGATGTGGACGGGTGTCAGGAGGAAGACCTCCTGGCAGAAGCCCAGGGATGAAGTTCAAGCCCCTCTACATCGGCCGGTCTCCCAGTAGAGCTGGGACAGGCCCTCTCTTCTATTATTGGAATGATCCAACAAATGCAGAAGGAGAATCAGGAGAAGGCGGCTGCAATGGAACTGTGAATGCAGTGCCTTGCAGAATCACATGGGCCCCAGAAAAAGCTCAATGTGAAAGACCTTCCCTTGTGCTCAGATGCTAACCCATGGAGGTATGCTGAGCACATGCCGATGACGACTGGAAAGATCGTCATCTCGGATAAGCTGGGCTCAGTTCCCCTGGAGGGTGGAATTCTGGCCCAGCAAGGCATCATATCCGGACTGTTATGTCCGGCTGAGGAAGGAACCAGCTTCAAAGGAGGAGACAGAGCCGAAAGAGGTCATAGTGATGGACCATGCTAAGGCTCAAGCTCGACTTTCATCCTCGATGAAAGAGAGGGGCTTCGCTAACTCAAAGGTAGCTGCATTGAATAGGAAGCTCCCTTCCTTTGTGTCCTCGCCTACTAGAGCCTTCCCCCTTTTACAGAAGGGTTTCTGGCTGTACTAAAAGCAATCGAGGCGGCAAGTCTTGCCCCTCCCTAGAGGAGTGTAAACCCTTGTCGCTGGCCCTGCCTATGGACCACAAAGACTGGAAGGACGTCCATCTTACGTTCTCAGTGGGAAAGTTGGAGGCTGATATTGCCGGACGTCAGTTCGGCAAGGACCTCCCTAAGCTGTCTGACTTTCTTTTGCGAAGTGAGTTCGATACAAAAGAAAGACTGACTGCCTCAATGTCTCTTCAGACTACTCTCGAGACGATGGCAAGTGACCCCAAGGTCCATGAAATGTTCATGGTAGTGGCCAAGCCTCATCTGGCCACAGTGACGAAGGACCTTTATGGCTTCGTCAAGGCAAGGAGAGCTTGTAGGAGTTCGTGTTTACCTCGGCTACGGTGAGGCACGAGCTAAAGAAACTAATCTCCTCCAACACTTGGGAAAAGACCTTTTTCCCTACCGACTTGGTCCAAAGAAGTTTTTGATAAAGCCGCCTTGGAGAATAGAAACCTTCTCCAGAAGTGGGGCCTGGCTATCAAAAGAAAGTCTTCCCCGGATGAGGGTCCTCAACCAAAGAGGAAGACTATGAGACTAGGCTACCGTCTCGGCCAGCCAAGCCTCTTAGACAGCAACAGCAACTGCAATTGCCATTGCCCCCAGTGCCCCAGATCGTGGCACAAACCCCGACCACCTTTCAGTGGGTACCCCAGGCCGTGTCGACACAGTCCACGGCATTCACCCCAGCGTTCGAAGGCAGTCTACTTCCTTTCGAGCAAAGCCTAGAGGAGCAGCCAGAGGCTTGTCTAGACGCCCCTCAAGGGGAAGGGGATTCAGGGGTGGTCGTGGTCAGGAAGGCAAGACCTCAGGACGGCAGTCCAAGTGAGGTGATACCGTAGGAGAGGAGACTTCTGAAATTTCGGGATCGGTGGACCTTCGATCCCTGGGCCCACAGCCTACTCAAGAATGGACTGGGGCGGGAGCTGGTACAGCACTCCACCCCCGTACCTTCGGTTTTTTCCAACACTCCACCCCCGTTATGGAGGAGTACGTTTAAGAACGGTTGGAGAAAAAGGGTGAAGCCCATCAATTTCTAAGGGAGGCTGTTTTGTGTTCCAAGAAAGACTCGGAAAAGCTCAGAGTCATTCTGGACTTGTCGCCACTTAACAAGTTCATAGTGAATTGCAAATTCAAATGCTAACACTGCAACACATAAGGACCTTACTGCCCAAGAGGGCATATTCCGTCTCTATAGACTTGTCAGACGCCTACTGGCACATTCCAATTAACCATCGACTCTCCCCCTACCTAGGGTTCAGGCTACAACGAAGACTATACCGCCTTCGGAGCCATGCCATTCGGGCTAAACATAGCCCCAAGGATTTTTACGAAGCTTGCGAGCGTAGCTCTCAAACAATTTCGCCTAAAGGGAATTCAGGTAGTAGCCTACCTGGACGACTGGTTGGTGTGGGCAGCATTCGAGACAGAATGCTTGCAAGCTTCCAGTCAAGTGATCCAGTTCCTAGAGTACCTAGGCTTCAAGATCAACAGAAAAAGTCTCGACTTTCTCCATCTCAAAAGTTCCAGTGGCTAAGATCCACTGGGACCTTTTGTCACACCGTTTCTCCACCCCGGCGAAGAAAGGAAGGAGATAGCGGGTTCTGTCAAGAGACTTCAAGATTCCGAAGGATTATCAAGACACGAGCAGGAGAGAGTACTGCGCTCTCTCCAGTTTGCTTCGGTGACAGACCCAGTGCTAAGAGCACAGCTAAAGGATACAATCGGAGTTTGGAGAAGTTATGCATCAAACGCGTGAAGAGATCTGAGAAGACCAGCCGCTTCGGCTAAGTACTCTTCTCAGGCCTTGGTCCCAAGCAGACATCTAAAGAAGTCAGGTTCTTCTTCAGCCACCTCCCCCGTCGGTGACGATTCACTCAGACGCCTCAAAGGAGGGATGGGGAGGTCACTTTTCATCGGAAAAAAGTCCAGGGGACTTGGTCCAGGCTATTCAAGACCTTTCTCATAAAACTTTCTAGAAGCTAGGGCAGTGCTCCTTACCTTAAAGAAAGTCTCCCCGCGTCATTCGTTCCACATAAAGTGGTAATAGACAGCGAGGTAGTTGTAAGATACTTGAATCGACAAGGATCGAGGTCACCACCTCTCAACCAGGTGATGTTGGCCGTCTTCCGATTGGCGGAAAAGAAGAAGTGGTACCTGTCGGCAGTTCACCTTCAAGGAGTCCGCAATGTGACAGCGGACGCTCTATCCAGGTTCACACCGATAGAGTCGGAATGGTCCTTAGACGCAGGATCATTCTCCTTCATTCTGAATCAGTCCCAGAACTGCAGATAGACCTCTTTGCGACGAAAGACAACAAGAAGTTGCCCCTGTACGTGCCCCGTACGAGGACCCCTTAGCGGAAGCAGTGGACGCGATGTCCCTCGACTGGAACAGATGGTCCAAGATTTTATCTGTTCCCTCCTCACAACCTTCTGTTGAGGGTCCTCAACAAACTGAGATCCTTCAAAGGGTAGCGGCAATAGTGGCCCACAAGTGGCCGAACAGCGTGTGGTTCCTCCTGGCATTGGAACTGTAGCTGAAGTTTGTACCACTACCAGATCCAGTTCTGACCCAGCGAGTCCAGAAGTCAACTGTCTGCGCTTCATTACAGAAAACCCGGACCCTGCAGTTCATGATTTTCTCTCCCTAGCGGTGAGAAAGTGTTTCGGGATTTTGAAAGCCAGTATAGACTTCCTTGAGGAATATAAATGCAAATCTACTAGAAGGCAATATGAGTCATCTTGGAGAAAATGGGTGGCCTTTTGTCAAGGCGAAGATTCCGCAGGAGATCTTGACAGACTTCTGCTTATCTTTTGTCCCCACCTCCATGGTCAAGGGTTGGCAGCGAACACGATTTCAGCGTGTAAGTCTGCTTTGACAAGACCCATTCTATATGCCTTCAGGTCGACCTAGGTAACGAGATCTTTAATAAAGTCCCGAAAGCCTGTGCTAGGCTCAGACCTTCAGCACTCCAAAGCCCATTTCATGGTCTTTAGACAAGTTCTTCATTTCGCTTCTCTGTTGAGCAATGAAGAGTGTGCGTTAAAGGATTTGACACAAAAAGTTATTTTCCTATTTTGCACTCGCGTCCGGGGCCAGGGTTAGTGAGATTGTAGCCTCTCGAGAGAGGCAGGTCGTGTTCAGTTCCTGGATGGGGAAGAACTGAACCTGTTTCCGGATCCTACGTTTCTCGCCAAGAATGAGTTACCCACCAACAGGTGGGGTCCCTGGAGAATCTGCCCTCTGAAAGAAGATGAATCTCTATGTCCAGTAGAATGCCTAAAGGTCTATCTTCATAGAACTTCAGACTTCAAGGGTGGTCAACTATTCAGGAGAAACACCAGGCTCAAATTTATCTCTGAATCAACTCAGAGCGAAAATCACATATTTTATTCGCAGAGCGGATCCTGACAATACACCCGCAGGTCACGATCTGAGGAAAGTTGCCTCATTCTTAAATTTCTTTAATGTATGGATTTTGAACATCTCCGTTCATACACTGGCTGGAAGTCTTCCAGAGTGTTCTTTCGCCACTATGCGAAGCAAGTAGAGGAACTAAAAGAGATCTGTGGTAGCAGTGGGTCGCGGTGTTAACCCTACTGTTTAACTCTGCGAGGAACAGTGGTCTTAATTGGGACGATTAATTCCAGGGTGAGTGTGTAGTTACATACTGTACTACAAACTAAGTGAGGGCACTGTGTTGCCCATCCAGACTGTTCCATTTCCGAAGGTGAACCTAGCATAAGTGCAGACATGTGTGCCGAGCGTTTCTAACGCTAATGTCATTGATTTGTAATACAGGCTTTTATGACTTTGATACCTCGGTATCTTAAAGTGGCATCTAATGTTTTTTCTTTCAGACAAACAAGCTCTGTTTACTATCATACTTATGCTTAAGTTTTGGGTTATCCTCTTCTTATATATATATATATATATATATATATATAATTGTGGTTAACCTGTCTATTTATTGCCTGTCAATAATCTGGTTCTTGAGAACCTTGCGTCTCCTTCACCTGTGTCAATTTATTGGTATAATTGAGCATTCATTCTATGTACCTTATCTGGGATAATTCTAATAGAATTGTGCCTTTATGCAAGCTATGTTGCATTGGTTTTCCTCCTATGCGGATATAAAACCTTTGTCCAATACAAGTATTGTGTGGAAAACTGGTCGATATTTCATATTGACGCAGTGGTCCTTTACAAACTATGCTTTACTTAATATAGGGCGAGACCACTATATTAGCTTGCCTGGTATTCATACATAGATATATGTACTCTTTGAGACTTTTCCAGAGTCTAGTAGGACTCTTCCCTGTAGGGGGCAGGAAGCTCTAACATAGTTTATAGTTAGTTGAAAAGATGTATAACGGTAACATCTTAGGTCTCTAGGTCTAGTCGACCGGGAAAAAATTACCTCCGGGGAGTACGGCACGTTCTGAGAATCCACAGATACAGTAATGCTCTGGTACACTTCCATCAGGACGACATGGCTTGAGCCCAAAAAACGGATTTTGAGCGAAGCGAAAAATCTATTTTTGGGTGAGATGTCCATGTCGTCCTGATGGACCCGCCCTTGCCTTTCTAAGAAAGGGCTGTAGGACCCCTCCCTACATACAGTATCTGTAGCACCTCGTGTACGCTACAAGGAATACAGATGGCGCCAGGATTGGCGCCAGGCACGCATACGAATCGGGGGATAGGGAAGCCTTGGGAGCGGCTCCCCTTTTTCTTTCCCGAATTCGTATCTCGTCAATCACCTCCTACGAGACGAAATCTCTGTTCAGGTCGTAGATTGCCATGTGACGTGTCTAGAATACGTCCTCTGATATGTCGCGATATCCCTTTCACGAGGGATACTCGCTCCAGGAGTTAGAATTCTGGTACCTTAAGGTAAATTCTCTGGGAATATCGCCGTAGTTGTAATATACCCTAGGAAGCTACCCTATAGGAACTTCCATCAGGACGACATGGCCATCTCACCTAAAAATAGATTTTTCGCTTCGCTCAAAAATCCGTTATATATATATATATATATCTATATATATGTATATATATAAATGTGTATGTATGTATTTATATATATATACATATATATATATATATATATATATATATGTATGTATAGGTATTATATATACATATATATATGTATATGTGTATATATATGTATATATGTATATATATATATATATATATATAACCAGGCACTTGCTCTTTGTTATACAGGGGCGATTGCTACTACTATGGCTAAGCTAACTTACTCGTCCATGAGACATCCGTAGGTCAAGCAAAAGGTTCAATTTCGTTCATCAACCAAACGGCCACAATTTTAACCGTGAAGTAATGAAATTTGCAGCGATTTTAAACTGTTATGTAAACACCTTGTTCGTAATTAATTATTGCCGATTATTCGAAAATTGTTCTACCAAATTATATGGATAAAACTGATGGAATTCGTAAGATTTGATAATACAAAGGAAATATTTACGTAATTTAAGGAATATGTTAGGTACTAATTTAAGAAATATATGTTAGTTACATAATTTAAGGAATAAATGTCAGTTACATAATTTAAGGAATAAATGTCAGTTACATAATTTAAGGAATAAATGTCAGTTACATAATTTAAGGAATAAATGTCAGTTACATAATTTAAGGAATAAATGTTAGTTACATAATTTAAGGAATAAATGTCAGTTACATAATTTAAGGAATATATGTCAGTTACATAATTTAAGGAATATATGTTAGTTACATAATTTAAGCATTTATTTAATATCCAATTGGCTATAATCTCAAATACCATCCCGTCATTGGAAAATAAAATATTAATTTACATAAGAATTCGATACCAAACATGTTTTCAATTCAACTGTCCAATTTTATGAAATGCGAAATTTTACAAATCAGAATGCACAAACATGTGCATATGTTTGCATTCTTTTTCATTTTACCCATTAGGCGAGAAATATTGATGCATTCATGAATTCCGGTTTTAGATGAATTATTTAATAAATTTTTGTATACGTATGTATTAGATTTTAAAAAGAATCAAATTGTGAGTATTAAAATGTACTCTAGCATTTATTAAATATATCGAAATGGACGTGTCTGCTTTGAATTATATTTAAATATTTTGAAGGGGACTGTATATATACATATATTTATATATCTGTGTAT
>NC_090764.1:7979909-7982409 GCF_036898095.1 Palaemon carinicauda
TTGTGTGAATACATATTCATGTATTTTCAAAAGGAAATACCCAAATATATGGAATTTTACTTTTTGTAACCACCGATTCATATGATGATATATTCAATACGTTTCTTTTTAAATATACATACTGATATATTATCAGATTGAGATAGACGAATACGTGGAATTTTACTTACTATTATTTGAAGGATATACGAAATAATTTGTGTAAACAAGCGAGTATGCCTTTCAATATACAATCGTAAATAATAACAAAAATGACCCACAAACAGTATGCCACAAAAATGACACCCAAATTGTATGTCACAAAAATGACACACAAACTGTTTGCCACAAAAATGACACATAAACTGTATGCCACAAAATGACACACAAACTGTATGCCACAAATAGGACACACAAACTGTATGCCACAAATAGGACACAAACTGTATGCCACAAAAATAACACACAGCCTGTATGCCACAAAAATGACGCACAATCAGTATGCCACAAAAATTATACACAAACTGTATGCCACAGAAATGACACAAACTGTATGCCACAAATATGACACACAAACAGTATGCCACAAAAATGACACAAACTGTATGCCACAAAAATGAAACAAACTGTATGCCACAAAAATTACCCACAAACAGTATGCCACAAATAACACAAACAGTAGGTCACAAAAATGACTCAAACAGTAGGTCACAAAAATAAAACATTATGCCACAAAAATAACACAAACAGTAGGCCACAAAAATAACACAAACAGTATGCCACAAAAATGACACACAAACAGCATGCCACACACACAAAAAAAAAAAAAGAAAAAAAAAAGAAGACAAATTGTAATTAAAGCTAACACTTCACCTTTATTGATTAAAAGAGCACCACCGACCGCGGTCTAATCAAGTATGCATTTCAGGACACGACTGCTGAGGTATTTATTTTATGTTCATTCCACGTCAACGCTCACAATTAGTCCCCGCTACACACGCCAGTTACAATTTGTTCCCGGGGTCGTACCAAACGACATATTACTCGTCCCGTTGTTATAACGGTGCTGTTTGTCTTGACATGTAATGCATTCCGGCAGTGTTTGGTTTTTTGATAGTTCGCGTTTCATCTAACTGACCGTCAAATAGTTTTTTTTTTTTTTTTTTTTTTTTTTTTTTTTTCTGATATCTGGAATATAAATATATTTTGCCTCTCAATGCAGTAGAAGAGGGAGTGTTACCCTTTTTATCATTCAAAATCCTTTTCCATTTCTAAATTGATGCTGATAAATTCTTTGTATATCACCTTGTATGACTCTAGTAGATGTTGATATATGCAATATAAGTATGTTTTGCCTCCATGATGTAAAAGGAAGCATTATATATACCATTTACTATCGTTTAGCATAACTGTGATTTTTTTTAACTATCTTCAATATAAATATATTTTCCTCTCATTGCAGTAGAAGGGAGTATGTCATTTTTACCTCCAGCAACAAAGTTGGAAGGAGGTAATGTTTACCTCCCGTTTGTGTTTGCGTGTGTTTGTTTTTGAGCAGCTTCCTGGCCACAATTTTATTCGTAAAGTAAAAAAAAAAATTGTAGGGGTTATTTTTTATGTAAACAGCTGAAAATTATTAAATTTTGGAAAGTCAAGGTCAAAGGTCAAGGTCAAGAAAAATGTCCTATTTACGTCACGTAATCAGCCATAAATTTGGACATCATTGTCATGGAGACTTCAAACTTGGTTCATAATATTTGAGTGTATGAAAATCCATGCCAATTAATACATGTTAAGGTCAAAGGTCAAAGTTGAGAAATAAGCTGCCGCAGCGTAGGTCTTCGCTTTACTGAGTGCCCCTCTAGTTACCATTTAAAATCCTCTGTCATCTCCAAGTTACAGCTAATAAATTATATATAGATCATATTTTATGACACAGATAGCTAAATTGCTCCAACTACCAAATACAAATGATCTAGGCTTAAGCAAAGCCTGAAAAATTCCTGCGGTCTCACTTTCTGTCAGATTGGTCCTATTCACTTTGTCTTCGTAATTGCACTGACCAGGTGTTCAGGGTCGCTTGATTTGATCCTTTAGAGCATACTGGAAATGTTGTAAACCGATCAAACAATGGGAAATACCACATAAGCGAAATTCCTTCAATGGCAGCATCAAAGATCGTTATGGCAACTAGGCTGGCAAGAAATTGAATGGGTTTATGGATATAATGGCTTGCAAACTCTCGCGACATATGGCAATTAATTATTTCTTTTAATTTATTGATCTAGTCGTTCATTTGGTTATAAATTCAGTCGTATTTAATATCCAGGGAAAATTGAATATCTTAACTGTTTAAAAAGCCACAGAAGTTAAATTCCTTTAATGTAAAAGTTGACTGGTAGCATCAAAGATGTGTTATCACAACATGGGTCTAATAGTTTGCATTATCTTAAGACTTATGGCAATTATTTATTTATTAATTTATTGATATATTCGTTTATTTGTGTATTTATTCAATCGT
>NC_090764.1:7987409-7989909 GCF_036898095.1 Palaemon carinicauda
ACCGTGATTAAACGAGATTGATATCAAGGTCGTCTTGAGTCGTGGGAAGTAGCGCATCTACTGTAGATTATTATCATATCTTCGTTTTAAAATTAAGAATTGACATGAGAGCTACTAGATAGATTATACGCCTGGGGACATACCCCCATCCATGGGGACGTTCCCCTACCCCTAGGGACTATCCACTCCTCCTGGTGACCTAACCCTACCGCTGGGGACCTACCCCCGCCCCTGTGGATTTCCCCCACTTCTGGTTATTGCTCCAACCTTGGAGGAAAAAATTTATCATACTACGCTCCAATCACTGGGGAATTCACACACTCTTGGGGACTAAGCCCGATCCCTGCTGACGCCCCCCCCCCCCCCCCCGTGAACTTTCCTCCACCCCTAGGGACCTCCCCTATCCCTGGGGACGTCCCCCTATCCCAGGTGACCTACCCCCACCCATGGAGACTTGTTCCACCCCTGTGAACTTCCTCCACCCCAGGGGACTTCCCCTATCCCTATGAACTTTCCCTTACCCCAGGGGAGTTCCCCTATCTCTGTGAACTTCCCCCCCACAGGGGACTTCCCCCATCTCTGTGAACTTTACCCTACCCCAGGGGACTTCTCCTATCTCTGTGAACTTTCCCCCACCCCAGGGGACTTCCCCCATCTCTGTGAACTTTACCCTACCCCAGGGGACTTCCCCTATCTCTGTGAACTTTCCCCCACCCCAGGGGACTTTCCCCATCTCTGTGAACTTTCCCTTACCCCAGGGGACTTCCCCCATCCGGTGAACTTTCCTCCACCCCAGTGGACCTCCCCCATCCGGTGAACTTTCCTCTACCCCATGGGACTTTCCCCCATCCTTGTGAACTTTCCTCCACCCCAAGGGACTCCAAGATCTAACCCCACCCCTAGGAACTGTCCCATCCACTGGGGATCTCTCCACCCCTGAGGACATCCCCTCACCCCTTAGCGCTTTCCCCAAGGGGATGTTTTCGATTCGTCGTTTATTCAGCATCGATTCTTTTCAAACGAAGCGGATGAAATCCTGAAAGGAGAGCAAATCAGAACACTATTCACAAGTGGAAAAAAAACTCCTGCAAAGACTCTCGGCTTTCGAAACTCTTCGGAAAGTTCTTTTCTCGTATGATAAAAAAATGAGTTAATCCGATCTATACTGTTCCTAGAGGGGTTAATAGCTACGTTTGCATATTGAGCTATTTGCAGCTTGTAGAGCCTTATATGAATAGCATTATATTCGCGAATATCATTCCGCTACTTTGCGTTTTCCACAATTGTAAAAATACTCTTCTGTCCAATCAGCAACTCCTATTGATACGGAATCATCTTTTGTCTCTTTCTGTATTTCCTACATAAGAGTCTTACGACTATTATTCTATCGTGTTTTTAATCTTCCATTTATTCGTCCTCTCATTTTTCATTTTTCCTGCATATTCATCGTTTTGGGGGTATTTTCGTTCAGATTTCTTCGCGAATAAAAACTGAGTTTATGTCTTCTCTAATATTTCTCATAATAGAATTACCTTCAATAAAAAGTTCTAAAACTTCCCGATGGAATATTCAAACTCAGAGATATGCCGATTCTAAAAATAAAAAAATATTCATTTATTATTTATTTTCGGATCAAAGTTTATCTAATTTGTTTTCAAATCATAAAGCAATCTGAAGGCAAAAATAAATTTTGCGTTAAATCTTCTCAGGAAAGAGTGACGAAGTGTAATCAAAGAGGTAACCTGCTCTTTAATCTTATAACTGTTATGATAAAGTTTCTGTGGATTCCAACCCAAAAACTCTTCAAGTAAAAGGCAAGGGGCATTACTATATAATCCAACAAAAGGCCATCTATTAGCTTAGCTGGTAGAGCTTTTCCTTTTTTTCAGAAGAGTCCTGGAATCGGTCGGAATGAGAGATATATATATATATATATATATATATATATATATACATACAGTGATATATATATATATATATATATTAATTTTATCATCTTTATTGCCATAATTATTATTATTATTATTATTATTATTAGTAGTAGTAGTAGTAGTAGTAGTAGTAGTAGTATTACTATTGAAAAACTCAAAGAGCCTCTGTTGTAAATTCTTCAGTTCTTCACTGTATTAGTGCAATATCACAATTGAATTATTCAACATCATAACAAATGCTATGTATCACAGACATCGTGTTCTAGATTATTTTTATGATGAAAAGTGGTGCTATTGTAAAATCATCAGTTCTTCTCTCTAGTTAGTGCAATATAAAATCGAAATATTTAAATTTATAACGAATGCTGTGTATAACAGTCGTGAATGTGTGTATGTTCATATATATAATTTCAATGATAATAATTTTAATAATTTTAGAACGATAACTGCCTATGGCATCCATGTATATGTATATGTTCCTGTATATAATTTTAAAAATTATAATAATAATAATCTTGATAATTTTATAACGAATACTGTGTATCACAGTCATGAATATGTATATGTTC
>NC_090764.1:7999909-8012409 GCF_036898095.1 Palaemon carinicauda
AAGTCCCCCCATATTCTTAGCTCACAAGGACGGTGGAGTTGAAACGACCAAAGAAACTAACGAGTTTGAGCTGAACTCTAACCCCAGTATGGCGATCACCAGTCAGGGACGTTGCCACGTTGGCTACCACAACCACAACCACAGCCACAACCCTAAAGGCCTAAACGAGCAATAAAGTGTATTAAAATAAGCTTTTCACCATGCAGCTCCCACAACCACTTTAGATGCCTTGATATCGTGTCTTTGGTTCTCAGCCTGAATCTCAGGACGCTATCAAAGTTTTAACAAGGTTAAGTATCACGAGATGGCCTCACAGTCTGATTTTTATGAGTTTTACCGCCATTGACAGACATTGTAACATACACAGAAAGATTTATATATGAAAATATGAGAGTATTTGTGTAGATATTATTATTATTATTATTATTATTATTATTATTACCTAAGCTACAACCCTAGTTGGAAAAGCAAGATGCTCTAAGCCCAAGGGCTCCAACAGGGAAAAATAGCCCAGTGAGGAAAGGAAATAAGGAAATAAATAAACGATATAAGAAGTAATGAAAATTAGAATTAAATATTTTAACAACATTAAAACAGATATTATATATATAAACTATAAAAGGACTTATGTAAGCCTGTTCAACATGGAACTATTTGCTGCGAGTTTGAACTTTTGAAGTTTTACTGATTCAACTACCAGATTAGGAAGATTTTACATGCATGTGGTTGCTAGAGTTTCAGAGTAATGTGTTTATGTAGTTGCTAGATTTGAAATGCCCTTTGTTGCTAGATTTCCTAGAGTATTGTTCGCTCGAATGTTATTACTTGGATCGTAATAACGAATTTCATTTGGGGTTTAAGCTGTGTTGTTGTGTTTTCATTTCCTTTGGCGAAGCAAATTTGCATTGTCCAACTCGAGAGTATTTTGGAGGCTTCTGTACATGGCCAAAGGCAACAAGAAGAAGTATTGTTCTGAGTCTTTACATACGTGGTTGCCTTCATGTTATTCCTCTATATATTTCATCATTTATTTTTTTAATCAGCTGATAGAGGGATTTCATTCTTATTCTATTTTCATGCGATATTGTTATATTGTTTTATTTCACTTCATACATTCCATCTTTGTTAGTCTGCAAATTTCCATCTTTGTTAGTCTGCAAATTTCATAAATTTCATCTTTTTTATTCTGCAAATTTCATAAATTTCATCTTTTTTATTCTGCAAATTTCATAAATTCTATCTTTGTTAGTCTGCAAATTTCATAAATTCCATTTTTGTTAGTCTGCAAATTTCATAAATTCCATCTTTGTTAGTCTGCAAATTTCATAAATTCCATCTTTGTTAGTCTGCAAATTTCATAAATTTCATCTTTGTTAGTCTGCAAATTTCATAAATTCCATCTCTGTTAGTCGGCAAATTTCATGAATTCCATCTTTGTTAGTCTGCAAATTTCATAAATTCCACTATCGATACTCTGTAAATATATCTTCGGAAGGTTTTTGAGGACCTGAATATGAATCTCAAGAGGAAGTTTTAGAATTAGTAGAGAAAAGTTATCAAATTTAGATTAATGAGGACTATCTTAAGCATCACTGGAATTTCCAAATTTTCTGAGTCAAATTTGGGAATAATTATGAAGACGAGCAGTACAGCAAAGAGGATTTTAAGTAGAATGAGTATGGTAATACTTCGTAAAGAAGGTAATGTAGCATTACGTTGCTTAGCCAATCGAGCTTTTGCCAAACGGGATACCTGTTTAAATGTTTAAAGGCCACTCATGTATGGCAGAGGCAAAGGACAGTGACATTACCCTATCAAGCAAAACAATGGCCTACAGACTGACCATATATACATATGATCAGCCCCCAAGCCCCCTCTCCACCCAAGCTAGGACCAAGGAGGGCCAGGCAATGGTTGCTGATGACTCAGCAGATAGACCTATAGGTTCCCCCAACCCCGCCATCCTTAGTTCACAAGGATAGTGAGGTTGTAGCGACCAAAGGAGCTAACGAGTTTAAGCGAGACTCGAACCCCAATCTGGCAATCACCAGTCAGGGACGTTACAGTATCGACCACCACAACCCTACAGGCAGTCATGTCCTTAAAACTGTAGCAAAAATTTCCTACGTGTCCCTACTATTCTCTTCTCTTTGCTTTCTGTTTTAATAGAAACCAAAGAGGATAGTCCTGAATCTGTGAATTACTGATAAATCTGCAAATGCATTAGTAGAAATGATTAAAATTCATCAAAAGTAAAAGAACTAAAGTGATAATGCATCGGTCTCCAAAGGTTTAGAACAGTTTTATAGGCAAGAAGACAAGAAAGCATCACCAATAATAATTATAAGAAAAACATTTGGTCATAAATCATGTGTTAACTGGGAACACCAATAGAATATTCTGGCGAAATGGACAAGAAGTCACATGATACTGCAACACTAATAAATAATTGACCTAAAAGGAATTATCTGTTAATAATTCAGAAAGATATTTTTGCGCCAAAAGAGTTTGTTACTGAAAACTAGAGCAGATTTCTCAATAGTTATTTTGCAAGGATTTTCTATAATTCAGTTGATTTCATGACTTGTGAAGCTAAAAGACGTGTGAATTATTTTTTTACTTCACCTGCCGTTTCAACCATTACATTTCCACTTCGTTATTGAACGTCTTCTAAAGCTGATGGTCTTAAATGTATGATAACAAATTCTGTACGTGTTTTGTGATTGTCTGATCGGCTGAGATTATCAAACCGTTTGAATGGAAATATTATTTTCTATATTTTTATGTATTTTTATATTATATTTTCCTCTCCAGTTATGACTAAAGGAAGTAAGGAAACTTTCTGAATTTTTTTCATTTACATATTTACATGTAAATGTCTTGTCTCTAGTCTTAATATCCTTGTTAGTTACTGATAATTTATGACCATGTACTCAAAGTAATAAATATTCATAATCTGGAGATTCTATTGCTTCTGGGAGGAGAGTGCACATGCTATAAAACTTGCAGAAGTGAGACGCATTTAGCAGGATTTGAAGTAATTGCAATACCCTAGTTAACTTTTAAGTTTCTCCTGTATTTGGAGAGTCATGCCATTCTTCGATATAAGAAATGACACTAGGGAGGGTTCCACCAACTATTTATTCATTGCGTTACCTTCTTTTTTTTACCTATTTTGCAGTAGTGTCAGTTTCTTTATCTCTATCATTACTCGCTATTGGATCTCTAATATATGATTGTTCATTATTTCTCATATCGTTTATCTATTTCCTTATTTCCTTTCTTCACTAAGCTAAGGGCTTATAGCACCTTGCTTTTCCAACTAGGGTTGTAGCTTAGCTAATAATAATAATAATAATAATAATAATAATAATAATCACTATCATCATCATATTGTTATGGATTTGCAATCTCTTTTCATTTAGCGTTAATATTCAAATTTGCATATGAATTAAAGTATTTGGTCTATTCCTCTGTATTTTTATGTATGGCTATTAGGCTACAATGGATGAATGGAAGGACTCACTCTGTTCTTTTTCACTGTTCAGGAATCTTCTAGCTTCAGTGGGTTCTATTTCTTATTCTTATACAAGAAATATAAAGGCAGGAAGACATTAATTAACCTTTTTCATATCCTTTTGGAACTAAGATACACAATCTTGAAACGCCTCACCTTTCTGTTTAGTGATTAATATGTCAGTAGTGTACCTCACTTGAGTATCAATAACTGGGTAACCTCAGCTACTGATATATCCACTTGCTACGAAACATGGTTTTAAATAGATCCCTTTACCTCCTGTTTAAAGAACTAGAGATTTTCCATTCAGCGATCTATACTCAATTTTTTTAATGAGGCGCATTTGTACCGACTCGCAGCGGTGCCCTTTTAGCTCGGAAAAGTTTCCTGCTATCTGGTTGGTTAGAATATTCTTGTCCGACCAATCAGCGATCAGGAAACTTTTCCGAGCTAAAAGGGCACCCCTGCGAGTCGGTGCAAATCTGCCTCACTAAAAAGAATTGACTATATTGTATTGCCTTAAGCACGTGTATAGAAATGATAAAGATTCCATCACCAGATCTATAATAGATTTTATCTAATATCAGGTTGATGGCGTGAGCACTATTGAGTTTTGTAAATGAACCATCTTTACCCATCAACATATTTCGTAGTTTTATCAATTACAAGATGTGCGTGAATTAAATATAGCCTCATTTTTTTACCAATAACTTGTTGTTACCTCCGTCAACGAAGTTGGAAGGAGGTTATGTTTTCGCCCCTGTTTGTGTGTGTGTTTGTGTTTTTTTTTTTTTTGTGAACAGCTTTCCGACCGCAATTTTAATCGTAGAGTAATGAAACTTGTAAGGATTAACTTTTATGTAAAACGCTGGAAATGATTAGATTTTGGAAAGTCAAGGTCACGGTCAAGCAAAATGTCCATTTCACGTAATCAGCCATAAGTTTGGACATCGTTGTCAAAGAGACTTCAAACTTTTTTCACATTTAAGTGTATGAAAATCCACGCCAATTAATACATATTAAGGTCAAGGTCTAGGTCGAGAAATGAGCTCCCGGAGCGAAGGTCAGCACTCTACTGAGCGCCCCTCTAGTTAACTTTGATTATGACCAATATGGATACATTTGAAATATAATTGTTAGGAAAGTATCACCAAGCAATTACGTTTCAAACAGACCAATAATGGCATGGCATGGAAGTGGACTTCACATATTCACCAATCTATGCCCTTTCGTTTTAAAATCGTAAATTTGCTCTATTGTCATGGCTGGAGGCTGATGATAATCACCAAAAGATTTAACATATTTTTCATCTCTACTGCTGATACAATAGATGTACAGTTGGCCACAGGAATTCCAGGTGCACCTCACTCTTAGGAAAGGGCACCCTGTTTCACCCTTAATCCATTGTGAGTAACCAAACGGATAACATTGGGGAAGTGGTGGGCGGGGCGACACAGGAACTCCCCGTGCAGTAAGAGTGTGACAGGGTACACTTCATCAGAGAGAGAGAGAGGTGGGTCAGGAATTCCTGTCTCTAGCTGTACATATAACAGTCACTTCATCTTTTTATTTTTATTTCTAGGGGTATTTAAAGTAAGTTTTGGGGGCGCTTTTAAGTCTCATTGTGTCTCATTTCCCCCGTTTATCCACCGAAGCAGGGGAAAGAAAGACGTTATTGTTGATAAGGATATCAGCTTCAATGCCGCTAAAATATTTATGAGAGGTTTTCCTGCTGTGGTAGTTCGGATTCGTGTAAAAGAAATCATGTTTAATTTTAACCAGATGAATGAGGCCATATTGATATATCTTCAGATAAGACTTTTGTTTTTGATAGGCACCTCGCTGCTGTTAAATGAGGTATGATATGCATTGTTTATGTTATTCTATGTTTATTTCAGCTTCTATTTGTTATGGAAAGCTACTCGGTTCTTTACTGTTCTTATGTGTATAGACTCCATTGGAGATATATATATATATATATATATATATATATATATATATATATTTATATATATATATATATATATATATATATATATATATATACTGTGTATATATATATATATATATATATATATATATATATACTGTGTGTGTATATATATATATATATATATATATATATATATATATATATATATCCAGTGGAGTCTATACACATAAGAACAGTACAAAACAGAGTTTGGGGGAGAATATAGGTCTATCTGCTGAGTCATCAGCAGCCACTGCTTGTCCCTCCATAGTCCTAACTTGGGTGGAGAGGAGGCTTGGGCGCTGGTCATATAATATATGCTTAGTCTCTAGGGCATTATCCTGATTGCTAGGGCAATGTCACAGTCCCTTGCCTCTGCCATTCATGAGCGACCTTTAAACCATTGAATAGGGCAATGTCACTGTCCCTTGCCTCTGCCATTCATGAGCGACCTTTAAACCATTGAATAGGGCAATGTCACTGTCCCTTGCCTCTGCCATTCATGAGCGACCTTTAAACCTTTAAACCATTGGCTTCAGAATAGTACAATCTTGCATTTGGTCGCTAAGTCTTCCTATACATATACTTTCCACTCTTTAAGGCCGCAATAAACAAGACACAAAAACCCATTAGAGGAGGATTACGAGAAAGAACGGATCTAATGGAGGTTTTGCATTGCTTCTCTGGGGTTTTCCGAGCTGAAAAATTCAAGACAAAGAGTCGAGGTGACTTTAATTAGCTACTGGATGTCTAATGGATGTTTATTTTCTCCTCTTACTGAGGATAGTATTTCAGGTGGCTATTAGGCTTTAATTTATTTCTTATAGATGATGATGATTATAATGATAACAGGTATATGAACAATGATGAATATGGTAATAATGATAAACAAAGTAATAATATAATAGATTTTAGCAAACGATAATTTTTTAGTACAATCTTTAAATTTTCTCGATAATAGTTGTTGATATTAATTGTGGGGGCCTGGTAGTAGCGTCCTTGCCTGGTGATTGCCAGCCTGGGGTTAGTCCCGCTCAAACTCTTTAGTTCCTTTGGTCGCTACAACCCACCATCCTTGTGAGCTAAGGATGGGAGGTATGGGGGTGCCTATAGGTTTATCTGTTGAGTTATCACCAACCATTGGCTGGCCCACCTTTGCCTTAGCTTGTGAGGAGAGGGTGCTTGGGCGCTGATCATATTATTATTATTATTATTATTATTATTATTATTATTATTATTATTATTATTACTTGCTCAGCTACAACCCTAGTTGGAAAAGCAGGATGCTATAACCTCGGGGACTCCAACAGGGAAAATAGCTCGGTGAGGAAAGGAAACAAGGGAAGATCAAATATTTTAAGAACAGTAACAATATTGAAAAAAAAAAATATTTCCTATATAAACTATAACAACTTTAGCAAAACAAAAGGAAGAGGAATAAGATAGATTAATGTGCCCGAGTTTACCCTCAAGCAAGAGACCTCTAACCTAAGACAGTGGGAGACCATGGTACAGAGGCTATGGCACTACCTAAGACTAGAGAACAATGGTTTGATTTTGGAGTGTCCTTCTCCTATAGAAGAGCTTCCTACCATAACTAAAGAGTCTCTTCTACCCTTAAGATACAAATTACCCGGTAATATCACTGGTCTGATTGGTAACGTCTCTGTCTGATGTTTGTCAGACGGGGGTTCGAGTCCTGCTCAGACTCGTTATGCCATTAGTGTCTGCAACCTTACCATCCTTGTGAAGTAAAGTTTGGGGGTTTGGGGGAGAATATAGGTCTGTCGGCTGTCATCAGCAGCACTGCTTGGCCCTCCTTGGTCCTAGCTTGGGTGGATAGGAGGCTTGGGCGCTGGTCATATAATATATGGTCAGTCTCTAGTGCATTGTCCTGATTGCTAGGGCAATGTCACAGTCCCTTGCCTCTGCCATTCATGAGCGACCTTTAAACCTTTAAACCATTGAATAGGGCAATGTCGCTGTCCCTTGCCTCTGCCATTCATGAGCGACCTTTAAACCATTGAATAGGGCAATGTCGCTGTCCCTCGCCTCTGCCATTCATGAGCGACCTTTAAACCTTTGAACCATTGAATAGGGCAATGTCGCTGTCCCTTGCCTCTGCCATTCATGAGCGACCTTTAAACCATTGAATAGGGCAATGTCACAGTCCCTTGCCTCTGCCATTCATGAGCGACCTTTAAACCATTGAATAGGGCAATGTCACAGTCCCTTGCCTCTACCATTCATGAGCGACCTTTAAACCATTGAATAGGGCAATGTCACAGTCCCTTGCCTCTACCATTCATGAGCGACCTTTAAACCATTGAATAGGGCAATGTCACAGTCCCTTGCCTCTACCATTCATGAGCGACCTTTAAACCATTGAATAGGGCAATGTCACAGTCCCTTGCCTCTGCCATTCATGAGCGACCTTTAAACCTTTGAACCATTGAATAGGGCAATGTCGCTGTCCCTTGCCTCTGCCATTCATGAGCGACCTTTAAACCATTGAATAGGGCAATGTCACAGTCCCTTGCCTCTGCCATTCATGAGCGACCTTTAAACCATTGAATAGGGCAATGTCACAGTCCCTTGCCTCTACCATTCATGAGCGACCTTTAAACCATTGAATAGGGCAATGTCACAGTCCCTTGCCTCTGCCATTCATGAGCGACCTTTAAACCTTTGAACCATTGAATAGGGCAATGTCACAGTCCCTCGCATCTGCCATTCATGAGCTACCTTTAAACCTTTGAACCATTGAATAGGGCAATGTCGCTGTCCCTTGCCTCTGCCATTCATGAGCGACCTTTAAACCATTGAATAGGGCAATGTCACAGTCCCTTGCCTCTGCCATTCATGAGCGACCTTTAAACCATTGAATAGGGCAATGTCACAGTCCCTTGCCTCTACCATTCATGAGCGACCTTTAAACCATTGAATAGGGCAATGTCACAGTCCCTTGCCTCTGCCATTCATGAGCGACCTTTAAACCATTGAATAGGGCAATGTCACAGTCCCTTGCCTCTGCCATTCATGAGCGACCTTTAAACCATTGAATAGGGCAATGTCGCTGTCCCTTGCCTCTGCCATTCATGAGCGACCTTTAAACCATTGAATAGGGCAATGTCGCTGTCCCTCGCCTCTGCCATTCATGAGCGACCTTTAAACCTTTGAACCATTGAATAGGGCAATGTCGCTGTCCCTTGCCTCTGCCATTCATGAGCGACCTTTAAACCATTGAATAGGGCAATGTCGCTGTCCCTTGCCTCTGCCATTCATGAGCGACCTTTAAACCATTGAATAGGGCAATGTCGCTGTCCCTCGCCTCTGCCATTCATGAGCGACCTTTAAACCTTTAAACCATTGAATAGGGCAATGTCGCTGTCCCTTGCCTCTGCCATTCATGAGCGACCTTTAAACCTTTAAACCATTGAATAGGGCAATGTCGCTGTCCCTCGCCTCTGCCATTCATGAGCGACCTTTAAACCTTTAAACCATTGAATAGGGCAATGTCGCTGTCCCTCGCCTCTGCCATTCATGAGCGACCTTTAAACCTTTAAACCATTGAATAGGGCAATGTCGCTGTCCCTCGCCTCTGCCATTCATGAGCGACCTTTAAACCTTTAAACCATTGAATAGGGCAATGTCGCTGTCCCTCGCCTCTGCCATTCATGAGCGACCTTTAAACCTTTAAACCATTGAATAGGGCAATGTCGCTGTCCCTCGCCTCTGCCATTCATGAGCGACCTTTAAACCTTTAAACCATTGAATAGGGCAATGTCGCTGTCCCTCGCCTCTGCCATTCATGAGCGACCTTTAAACCATTGAATAGGGCAATGTCGCTGTCCCTCGCCTCTGCCATTCATGAGCGACCTTTAAACCTTTGAACCATTGAATAGGGCAATGTCGCTGTCCCTTGCCTCTGCCATTCATGAGCGACCTTTAAACCATTGAATAGGGCAATGTCACAGTCCCTTGCCTCTGCCATTCATGAGCGACCTTTAAACCATTGAATAGGGCAATGTCACAGTCCCTTGCCTCTACCATTCATGAGCGACCTTTAAACCATTGAATAGGGCAATGTCACAGTCCCTTGCCTCTGCCATTCATGAGCGACCTTTAAACCTTTGAACCATTGAATAGGGCAATGTCACAGTCCCTCGCCTCTGCCATTCATGAGCTACCTTTAAACCTTTGAACCATTGAATAGGGCAATGTCGCTGTCCCTTGCCTCTGCCATTCATGAGCGACCTTTAAACCATTGAATAGGGCAATGTCACAGTCCCTTGCCTCTGCCATTCATGAGCGACCTTTAAACCATTGAATAGGGCAATGTCACAGTCCCTTGCCTCTGCCATTCATGAGCGACCTTTAAACCATTGAATAGGGCAATGTCACAGTCCCTTGCCTCTGCCATTCATGAGCGACCTTTAAACCATTGAATAGGGCAATGTCACAGTCCCTTGCCTCTGCCATTCATGAGCGACCTTTAAACCATTGAATAGGGCAATGTCGCTGTCCCTTGCCTCTGCCATTCATGAGCGACCTTTAAACCATTGAATAGGGCAATGTCGCTGTCCCTCGCCTCTGCCATTCATGAGCGACCTTTAAACCTTTGAACCATTGAATAGGGCAATGTCACAGTCCCTTGCCTCTGCCATTCATGAGCGACCTTTAAACCATTGAATAGGGCAATGTCGCTGTCCCTTGCCTCTGCCATTCATGAGCGACCTTTAAACCATTGAATAGGGCAATGTCGCTGTCCCTCGCCTCTGCCATTCATGAGCGACCTTTAAACCTTTAAACCATTGAATAGGGCAATGTCGCTGTCCCTTGCCTCTGCCATTCATGAGCGACCTTTAAACCTTTAAACCATTGAATAGGGCAATGTCGCTGTCCCTCGCCTCTGCCATTCATGAGCGACCTTTAAACCTTTAAACCATTGAATAGGGCAATGTCGCTGTCCCTCGCCTCTGCCATTCATGAGCGACCTTTAAACCTTTAAACCATTGAATAGGGCAATGTCGCTGTCCCTCGCCTCTGCCATTCATGAGCGACCTTTGAACCTTTAAACCATTGAATAGGGCAATGTCGCTGTCCCTCGCCTCTGCCATTCATGAGCGACCTTTGAACCTTTAAACCATTGAATAGGGCAATGTCGCTGTCCCTCGCCTCTGCCATTCATGAGCGACCTTTAAACCTTTAAACCATTGAATAGGGCAATGTCGCTGTCCCTCGCCTCTGCCATTCATGAGCGACCTTTAAACCATTGAATAGGGCAATGTCGCTGTCCCTCGCCTCTGCCATTCATGAGCGACCTTTAAACCTTTGAACCATTGAATAGGGCAATGTCGCTGTCCCTTGCCTCTGCCATTCATGAGCGACCTTTAAACCATTGAATAGGGCAATGTCACAGTCCCTTGCCTCTGCCATTCATGAGCGACCTTTAAACCTTTAAACCATTGAATAGGGCAATGTCGCTGTCCCTCGCCTCTGCCATTCATGAGCGACCTTTAAACCTTTAAACCATTGAATAGGGCAATGTCGCTGTCCCTTGCCTCTGCCATTCATGAGCGACCTTTAAACCTTTAAACCATTGAATAGGGCAATGTCGCTGTCCCTCGCCTCTGCCATTCATGAGCGACCTTTAAACCTTTAAACCATTGAATAGGGCAATGTCGCTGTCCCTTGCCTCTGCCATTCATGAGAGACCTTTAAACCTTTAAACCATTGAATAGGGCAATGTCGCTGTCCCTCGCCTCTGCCATTCATGAGCGACCTTTAAACCTTTAAACCATTGAATAGGGCAATGTCGCTGTCCCTTGCCTCTGCCATTCATGAGCGACCTTTAAACCATTGAATAGGGCAATGTCGCTGTCCCTTGCCTCTGCCATTCATGAGCGACCTTTAAACCATTGAATAGGGCAATGTCGCTGTCCCTCGCCTCTGCCATTCATGAGCGACCTTTAAACCTTTAAACCATTGAATAGGGCAATGTCGCTGTCCCTTGCCTCTGCCATTCATGAGCGACCTTTAAACCTTTAAACCATTGAATAGGGCAATGTCGCTGTCCCTCGCCTCTGCCATTCATGAGCGACCTTTAAACCTTTAAACCATTGAATAGGGCAATGTCGCTGTCCCTCGCCTCTGCCATTCATGAGCGACCTTTAAACCTTTAAACCATTGAATAGGGCAATGTCGCTGTCCCTCGCCTCTGCCATTCATGAGCGACCTTTAAACCTTTAAACCATTGAATAGGGCAATGTCGCTGTCCCTCGCCTCTGCCATTCATGAGCGACCTTTAAACCATTGAATAGGGCAATGTCGCTGTCCCTCGCCTCTGCCATTCATGAGCGACCTTTAAACCATTGAATAGGGCAATGTCGCTGTCCCTTGCCTCTGCCATTCATGAGCGACCTTTAAACCATTGAATAGGGCAATGTCGCTGTCCCTCGCCTCTGCCATTCATGAGCGACCTTTAAACCTTTAAACCATTGAATAGGGCAATGTCGCTGTCCCTCGCCTCTGCCATTCATGAGCGACCTTTAAACCTTTAAACCATTGAATAGGGCAATGTCGCTGTCCCTTGCCTCTGCCATTCATGAGCGACCTTTAAACTTTTAAACCATTGAATAGGGCAATGTCGCTGTCCCTCGCCTCTGCCATTCATGAGCGACCTTTAAACCTTTAAACCATTGAATAGGGCAATGTCGCTGTCCCTTGCCTCTGCCATTCATGAGCGACCTTTAAACCATTGAATAGGGCAATGTCACAGTCCCTTGCCTCTGCCATTCATGAGCGACCTTTAAACCATTGAATAGGGCAATGTCACAGTCCCTTGCCTCTGCCATTCATGAGCGACCTTTAAACCATTGAATAGGGCAATGTCACAGTCCCTTGCCTCTGCCATTCATGAGCGACCTTTAAACCTTTAAACCATTGGCTTCAGAATAGTACAATCTTGCATTTGGTCGCTAAGTCTTCCTATACATATACTTTCCACTC
>NC_090764.1:8017409-8032409 GCF_036898095.1 Palaemon carinicauda
CTTCCTATACATATACTTTCCACTCTTTAAGGCCGCAATAAACAAGACACAAATACCCATTAGAGGAGGATTACGAGAAAGAACGGATCTAATGGAGGTTTTGCATTGCTTCTCTGGGGTTTTCAGAGCTGAAAAATTCAAGACAAAGAGTCGAGCTGACTTTAATTAGCTACTGGATGTCTAATGGATGTTTATTTTCTCCTCTTACTGAGGATAGTATTTCAGGTGGCTATTAGGATTTAGTTTATTTCTTATAGATAATGATGATGATAATAATAACAGGTATATTAAGAATAATAACTATAGTAATAATGATAATCATAGTAATAATATGATAGATTTTTGTATAATCTTTAATTTTTCTCTATAATAGATTACAAGTTGTTGATATGGGTTGTGGGGGCCTGGTAGTAGCGTCCTTGCCTGGTGATTGCCTGACTGGGGTTAGTCCCGCTCAAACTCGTTAGTTCCTTCGGTCGCTACAACCCACCATCCTTGTGAGCTAAGGATGGGATGTTTGGGGGAGCCTATAGGACTATCTTCTGAGTCATCAGCAGCCATTGCCTGGCCCGCCTTGGTCTTAGCTTGTGTGGAGAGGTGCTTGGGTGCTAATTATCTGTAATATGGTCAGTCTCTAGGGCATTGTCCTGCTTGATAGAGCAATGTCACTTTCCCTTGCCTCTGCCATTCATGAGTGGCCTTTAAACAATTAAATATGTGCCATAATAACCTCAGAAATGCATTTTCTGCTGTTTTTTATAGTAGCGTTCTTTATCCATCACTGATTTGCCTTTAGTTTGTCACAAAAATCATGTTTCAAGATCGTTTTCTTTATTTCCATCCCTATATCCCAAGTAATGCCAATAATTTATTATAGTTCTTTATTTCGTGATGTTCTTTTATATATTTCTATATATACAATATATGTATTTATGGATAGATATCATATCTTTTATCAACACCTTAGGACGCATTTTTATTTCATCTGGAACTAAAATCTCACCACTTTCAAAAAAAAAAAATTAAAATAACAAATTATTAACTAATTATTCATGCGTTATATCCTGATATCAACTCGCGTAGAGTGATTCCCAAACACAAAAACATTATTAATAGTTGCATTATGTTTAATTAATTTTGCAAATATCTCTAACTTCTACTCACTGACTCTTCTAAGTTACGATCAATCTTTCTGTTTATTATTATTATTATTATTATTATTATTATTATTATTATTATCTTTATTATTATTATTATTATTATTATTATTATTATTATTATTATTATCATTATCATCATTATCATTATTATTATTATTATTATTATTATTATTATTATTAAGGTACAAAAAAAGACCCGAGAAAAAGAATGATTTATGTCTATTCAGAAATTCAAGAATTTTAAAGGCTCAGAAACAATTTCTTGGCAAATATTTCAAGGATAAAATTAACATTATTGTCTTAGTTATTATTTTTTTTTCCAAATTAAGTAGTTATTAAAACAATTGATATGATAGTACTGTCCGAACAAAGACACATGTTTATACATATATATATATATATATATATATATATATATATATATATATAATGTTTACTTACATATATATATATATATACAGTATATATATATATAGATATGTATATATATATGTATATTTATATGTATATATATACATATATTTGTAGATACAATATATATATATATATATATATATACATATATATATATATATATATATATATATATATATATATATATATATGTATATATATATATATATATATATATATATATATATATTTCTATATAAATGCATGTGTTGTATAAGAATATATATATATATATATATATATATATATGTATATATATATATATATATATATACAGTATATATATATATACATAATATATATATATATATATATATATATATATATATAAATGCATTTGTTGCATACATGTATTTTTATATATATTTGTATATTTATACATTTTTATGCATCTATACCCATCTGAATATGTAGGTTTGCATACCATTTAAAAAATGTCCACAACAAATCAAGCTATGAACAATGATTTCACCGAAGTAATGTTCAGTGAAAAAAAAATGGTTCCATTTAATATGCAAACGAATTTTCAACGTATAGAGTGATGAATCGTTTTCAATACAATGCAACTGCTCGTTCTATTACCGAACCATCAACAGCAAGAGTCGGTGATAAATATTCTTTCGCTATAACATTGAAAATCGCTTCAGGAAAAAACTATAGCAATAGTTTGTGGTGGCCCACTGGAAATGTTCATACATGGCAATCTATTGGACGGGGGTTCGAAACCAACCGATCCATAGCCTCTTGTAGTGTTTAAAGTTAAAAAGGTTAAAGTTGCGGGTTTTAAGTCTACACTCAGACGATCTTCATCATTCTGCTCGGGCGACCATAAGCCTTCAGGTACTATCACTAGCCCCCTCTAACCTTCCCCCCAGGTGCCACCCTGGGGAGTAACCCCCGGTAGAAGGTCTCACAGTATCCCCGTCCTGGAGGGGACGCGTACTCGGGACATCTGAAACTGAAGCCCGTGATGCTACCAACCTAGCTATCCTTTTAAGAAAGGGATGGAGGGTTTAGCCTATAGATCTACCTGCTGAGTCATCATTAGCCATTGCCTGGCTCTCCCAGGTCCTAGTTTAATGGAGAGTGGGTTTGGGTGCTGTTCATATATATGGGCAGTCTCTATGTTGTTATCCTGTCCCTTACCTCTACTATTCTTGAGCGGCTTTTAAACCTTTAAAAACCCAATTATCCTGGAAATGTCCTTGCCTGGAAATCTGCTGGACTGGGTTTCGAGACATATTCAAGGTCTTACAGTGATTGCAACCTATCCTTGTAAGCCTATATACGTTCCTGTTGAGTCATTGGCAGTCACTGCCTGGCGTTCCTTGGTCCTAACTTGATGGAGAGGAGTCTTGGGTGCTTATCATATATATATATATATATATATATATATATATATATATATATATATATATATATATATATATATATATATGTATATATATATATATATATATATATATGTGTGTGTGTGTGTGTGTGTGTGTTTGTGTGTGTGTGTATGGTCAATCTTTAAGACAAAGTCCTGCCCTTCGTCTTGACCATTCATGGCGACCTTTAACTTTTAAAAAACCGAACTATCTTAGCAACGGATGGGGTGTTTGGCCTATACGTCTACCTGCTGAGTCATCAGCAACCATTCCCTGGCCCTCCCGGGTCCTAGCCTGATGGAGAGAATCATATAGCCAGTCTCTTGAATGTTATGCTGTACCTTGTCTTCCATTCATGACGACCTTTAAACTTTTGAAAAACCCGAACCATCTTGGAAAGCAAATACGAATATAATTACCCTCCCGGGCAATGGAATCCTTCAAGGACCTCCAGTTACGCGGGGAAACTGCAGTTTGCCAAAGACTCATTAAAGGAAACTTGCCCAGAAGATGGGCTAATTCCCGAAATAGCAATCCAATACTTCTATCTCACATTAGGATAATTACTTTCAGTTTTAGAAAGGGGGAGAAAAAAGTGGATGATTACTCCCCTCTTTAAAAGGGTCTCGTTCTAAAAAGGAGATGAGATGGTTTAAACTGATTTTTTTATTGACTTTAAATGGGCTTTTAAGAAAAGGCTTGGATTGTTTTATGCTTTGGAATTTAATGGCGTGATTAGAATGTTTTAATGTATTCGTATCCTGAGTCGTTTAGATTTCAATTTGTTCTATAATTGGGAGGATTTTTCTTAAGATATTAGATATTGATTGTTTACTGTAAAACTTCAAAGGTTAAATATATATTACTTGGGAAAACTATCTTCCATTGGCTAACTTGTTAATATTCAGGGATCTATGTTGGAAGGTAACAGACATGTGTAAAAAAAATTAGGATTTTTTATGTAATGAAACATTATTGATTTAGAATTATATTTTTATGACTAACTCGTGAATACACATGAATGTGAAGAATAGTAATCGCCTGAACAAATTGCGATGAATAATCAGACAATTACGAATAATAGATTAAGGAAATAACCACTTATACTGAAGAGATTCCTTAACAGCGTTGCCAAAATGCGAAATTCTTGGGCGCTGATCATACAATATATGGTCAGTCTCTAAGGCATTGTACTGATTGCCAGGGCAATGTCACTGTCCCTTGTCTCTGCCATTCATGAGCGACCTTTAAACCACTGGCTTCAGAATAGTACAATCTTGTATTTGGTCGCTAAGTCTTCCTATACATATACTTTCCACTCTTTAAGGCTGCAATAAACAAGACACAAATACCCATTAGAGGAGGATTACGAGAAAGAACGGATCTAATGGAGGTTTTGCATTGCTTTTCTGGGGTTTTCCCGAGCTGAAAAATTCAAGACAAAGAGTCGAGCTGACTTTAATTAGCTACTGGATGTCTAATGGATGTTTATTTTCTCCTCTTACTAAGGATAGTATTTCAGGGGGCTATTAGGATTTAGTTTATTTCTTAGAGATGATAATGATTATAATAATAAGTGTATTAAGAATAATAACTATAGTAACAATGATAATCATAGTAATAATATGATAGATTTTTGCATAATCTATAATTTTTCTCAATAAGAGATTACAAGTTGTTGATATGGGTTGTGGGGGCCTGGTAGTAGCGTCCTTGCCTGGTGATTGCCTGACTGGGGTTAGTCCCGCTCAAACTCGTTAGTTCCTTCGGTCGCTACAACCCACCATCCTTGTGAGCTAAGGATGGGATGTTTGGGGGAGCCTATAGGACTATCTTCTGAGTCATCAGCAGCCATTGCCTGGCCCGCCTTGGTCTTAGCTTGTGTGGAGAGGTGCTTGGGTGCTAATTATCTGTAATATGGTCAGTCTCTAGGGCATTGTCCTGCTTGATAGAGCAATGTCACTTTCCCTTGCCTCTGCCATTCATGAGTGGCCTTTAAACAATTAAATATGTGCCATAATAACCTCAGAAATGCCTTTTCTGCTGTTTTTTATAGTAGCGTTCTTTATCCATCACTGATTTGCCTTTAGTTTGTCACAAAAATCATGTTTCAAGATCGTTTTCTTTATTTCCATCCCTATATCCCAAGTAATGCCAATAATTTATTATAATTCTTTCTTTCGTGATGTTCCTCTATATATTTGCATATATACAGTATTTGTATTTATTATTAGATATAATAGCTTTTAACAACACCTCAGGACGCATTCATATTTCATCTGGAACTAAAATCTCACCACTTTCAAAAAAAAAAAAATTAAAATAACAAATTATTAACTAATTATTCATGCGTTATTTCCTGAGATCAACTCGCGTAGAGTGATTCCCAAACACAAAAACATTATTAATAGTTGCATTATGTTTAATTAATTCTATAAACATCTCTAACCTCTACTCACTGACCCTTCTAAGTTACGACCAATCTTTCTGTTTATTATTATTATTATTATTATTATTATTATTATTATTATTATTATTATTATTATTATTATTGATCTATAAAAAAAAGATTCGAGAAAAAAAGAATTATTTTCGTCTATTTAGAAATTCAAGAATTTTAAAGGCTCAGAAACAATTTCTTGGCAAATATTTCAAGGATAAGATTAATATTATTGTCTTAGTTATTATTTTGTTTCAAATTTAGTAGTTATTACAACAATTGATATAATAGTGCTGTTCGAACAAAGACGCATGTATATATATATATATATATATATATATATATATATATATATATATATATGTATATATATATATATATATATATATATATATCTATATATATATATTTATATATATATATATACATTATATATATAATGTTTATTTACATATATATATATATATATATAGATATGTATATAGATATATTTATATGTATACATATGCATATATTTGTATATATATATATATATATATATATATATATATATATATATATATATGTATATATATATATGCGTGTGTGTGTGTGTATATATATATATATATATATATATATATATATATATATATATATATATATATATATATATGTATATATATATATTTGTATAGAAATGCATTTGTTGCATACATGTATTTTTATATTTATTTGTATATTTATACATTTTTATGCCTCTATACCCATCTGAATGTATGTAGGTTTGCATACCATTTAAAAAAATGTCCACAACAAATCAAGCTGTGAACAATGATTTCACCGAAATAATGTTCAGTAAAAAAAAATGTTTCCATTTAATATGCAAACGAATTTTCAACGTACGTAGTGATGAATCGTTTTCCATACAATACAACTGCTCGTTCAATTATCGAACCATCAACATCAAGAGTCGGTAATAAATACTCTTTCACTATAACGTTGAAAATCGCTTCAGGAAGAATAAAAAGTTCCAGCAATAGATTGTGGTGGCTTACTGGAAGCGATCCTACATGGTAATCTATTGGACGGGGGTTCGAAACCCACTGATCCAAAGCCTCTTGTAGTGTTTAAAGTTAAAAAGTTAAAGTTGCGGGTTTTAGGTCTACGCTCAGACGATCTACATCATTCTCCTTGGGCGACTATAAGCCAGCAGGGACTATCACTAGCCCCCTCTAACCTCCCCCCCAGGCGCCACCCTGTGGAGCACCCCCCCCTCCCCCCCCCCCCCCCCGGTAGAAGGTCTCACAGTATCCGCGTCCTGGCGGGGATGCGTACTCGGGACCTCTGAAACAGAAGCCCGCGACGCTACCAACCTAGCTATCCTTTTTAGCAAGGAATGGAGGGTTTAGCCTATAGATCTACCTGCTGAGTCATCCTTAGCCATTGCCTAGCTCTCCCAGGTCCTAGTTTGTTGGAGAGTAGGTTTGGATGCTGTTCATATATATGGCCAGTCTCTAGGTTGTTATCCTGCCCCTTACCACTACTATTCTTGAGTGGCCTTTAAACCTTTAAAACCCCAATTATCTTTGAATCGTCCGCCTGGAAATCTGTTGGACTGGGTTTCAAGACATACGAAAGGTCTTACAGTGATTGCATTCTATCCTTGTAAGCCTGTAGACGTACCTGTTGAGTTATCAGCTGCCACTACCTGGCCTTCCTTGGTCCTAACTTGATGGAGAGGAGTCTTTGGTGCTTATCATATATATATACATATATATATTTTTCCTTGAATGAATTTGTAAAAAAAATTTTAACTTTCTTAATTCTTTTGTATATGTTTTATTTTTAGCCCTGGACAATGTGATTAAGAATCACGAAACGTTGGGAATAATAAAAAAAGGACATTTTGAACTACTCTTTCCCTATCCATACCATGGAATTTGTGTTCATTACTGGCTGTTGCTGCCTTTACCGAAGATATATATGTATATATATATATATTATATATATATATATATATATATATATATATATATATATATATATATATATATACAGTATGTATGTATACATACATATATGTATATATATAATGTATATATATATATATATATATATATATATATATATATGTATGGTCAATCTTCCAGACAAAGTCCTGCCTTTTGTCTCGACCATTCATAGCGAACTTTAAACCTTTAAAAAACCGAACCATCTTAGCAAGGGATGGTGTGTTTGGCCTATACGTCTACCTGCTGAGTCATCTGCAGCCATTCCCTGGCCCTCCCAGGTCCTAGCTTGATAGAGAGGAGTCTTGAGCGCAGATCATATGTACATATAGTCAGTCTCTTGGATGTTATGCTGTACCTTGTCTTCCATTCAAGGTGACCTTTAAACTTTTGGAAAAACCCCGAACCATCTTGGAAAGCAAATACGAATATAATTACCCTCCCGGGCAATGGAATCCTTCAACGACCTCCAGTTACGCTGGGAAACTGCAGTTTGCCAAAGACTCATTAAAGGAAACTTGCCCAGAAGATGGGCTAATTCCCGAAATAGCAATCCAATACGTTCTATCTCCCATTAGGATAATTACTTTCAGTTTTAGAAAGGGGGGAAAAGAAAGTGGTCGATTACTCCCTCTCTTTAAAATGGTGTCATTCTAAAAGGGAGATGAGATGGTTTTAACTGATTTTTTTTTATTGACTTTAAATGGGCTTTTAAGAAAAGGCTTGGATTGTTTTATGCTTTGCATTTTAATGGCGTGATTAGAATGTTTTAATGTATTCGTATCCTGAGTCGTTTAGATTTCAATTTGTTCTATAATTGGGAGGATTTTTCTTAAGGTATGAAATATTGATTGTGTTTCCTGTAAAACTTCAAAAGTTGAATGTATATTACGTGGGAAAATTATCTTCCATTAACTCCTCCTTGTTGATATTCTGAGGTCGATGTTGGAATGTAACAGAAATATATGTGTATATTTATACATACATACATACATACATATATATATATATATATATATATATATATATATATATATATATATATATATATAATATATATATATACTGTATATATATGTAAGATATATATAATATATATAATATATGTATAATATATATATATATGTTATATATATATATATATATATATATATATATATATATATATATATATATATATTTATATATATATATATATATATATATATATATATAAATTAGGATTTTTTATGTAATGAAGCATTATTGATTCAGAATTATATTTTTATGGATAACTCGAGAATACACGTGAATGTGAAGAATATTAATTGTGTGAACAAATTGTGAAGAATATTCAGACAATTACGAATAACAGATTAAGGAAATATCAACCTCTTATACTGAAGAGACTCTGTAGCAAGGTTCCCAAAATGCGGAATATTTGGGCTTAATGGCGGAAAAATGAAGCTACAAATGGATCTCTATCATTTCAATATCCAATTTCTGCTTTACTCTGGAACAGAAAATATTTCCGCATAATTATTAAGGTTGAATAACTATTTTTGGTGTATAATTCTGTATTACCAGGCTGACCTGAGTCTTTTTTATAGTTTATATATGACATATCTGTTTTGACGTTGTTACTGTTTTTAGAATGATTTATTGTTAATTTGTTCTCATCATTTATTTATTTCCTTATTTCCTTTCCTCACTGGGCTATTTTTTCCTGTTGGAACCCTTGGGCTTATAACATCTTGCTTTTCCAATATAGGGTTGTAGCTGGACTAGTAATAATAATAATAATAATAGTAATATGAAGTCTATGTTTTATATCTGTTGATCTGTATTGTATTTTTAACTAAATTAACATAACATAAACATAAGCAGCCCTTCTAGGAGAAGGACACTCCAAAATCTAACCATTGTTCTCTAGTCTTTAGGTAGTGCCATAGCCTCTGTACCATGGTCTTCCACTCTCTTGGGTTAGAGTTCCCTTGCTTGAGGATACACTCGGGCACACTATTCTATCTTATTTCTCTTCCTCTTGTTTTGTTGAAGTTTTTTATAGTTTATATAGGAAATATCTATTTTGATGTTACTGTTCTTAAAATATTAAATTTTTCCTTGTTTCCTTTCCTCACTGGGCTATTTTCCCTGTTGGGGTCCCTGGGCTTATAGCATCCTGCTTTTCTAACTAGGGTTGTAGCTTAGCAAATAATAATAACAAAGTATAGAAATTGTGATTATATTCGGTTAGTTTATCGGATATTTTGTTGGTTTTCGGTGTTAAAGAAACAAGCCCCAGATAATAAACATAAAAATACAAGTCCCTCGGAGGCTGGCAAGAGAACTCACCTCCTGGAAGTCCACAAGGCATGATGTTACTTTACTTTACTTTGATAGCTGCTTTTCCGGTCCCATACAGCAGGGGAACCCCACTCTCTACAGGACCTCCACTGTCGTTTTACATTGTTCGTTCTTAGTATCGCGTATTGTTCATTTACTGTTAAGTCGCCACTGTCAAAAGACTCATGAAATGAGAAAGTCTTCAGTTTCCTCTTGAAAGCCGTAATGTTGACACCAAAAACAAAAAACAATAACAAAGAGCTATCTATTCTACGTAGAACTCTGAGAAATTTAATCAAGAGTATGGAGGAGAGCTATACTGTTAACAAGAACATATATAAATTGTTTATAAAAATGTTAGTAATTGATTTTCTGATTAGTAAAGCCTTTATCCGTGCAGAAAAGTTACCTTAGAGTCCTCAGAAGTTCTGCCAGACAATCAAATGTCAAGATTTCAAAAACTACAAAAAAGAAAAAAAAATAGCTAAGTTATTATAAAGACGATGGCTAAAACCTATTGACACGAAGGAAGGTGAAAAGGCTTTTAATGCCTTTTGATATGTGGTATTAAAAAAGCCTTTTATTAGAGTTTAAAAAACTTATTATCTGACGTATTTAAGGGACTTGGGTCTTAGTAAAGTGTTAAATTCTATAGTAACAGAATATAACAAGAATGCAATACTTTGAAGGATGAGCTTTGAATGTAACTAGATTCGAGGTAATATGTGAATGAGTTATTTTAAGGTTCATTTCATCTTTTCACTTCTCACTGTAGTTCATTTTAACACTCCCCCCCCCCCCCCCATCCTTCCAGTCCTAATTCCCCCTCCTCTTCCCCAACTATCCTATTCCCCTATCCTATACTATATATGTAGGTACTATAGCGTTTAAAGGCCATTTTCCAACAACAAAAATCTATTGGGTCTGCCCCAATCTTTTCACCTCCCACTGTACTTTGTTTTAACACTTTCCCCCTAATCCTTCCAATCCTAATTCCCCCCTCCCCTCCCTCACCTACCCTATCCCCCTATACTGTAGCTGTAGGTACTATAGCGTTTAAAGTCCATTTTCCAACAACAAAAAACTATTGGGTCTGCCCCAATCTTTTCACCTCCCACTGTACTTCATTTTATCACTCCCCCCCATCCTTCCAATCCTAATTCCCCCCTCCCCTCCCTCACCTATCCTATCCCCCTATACTGTAGCTGTAGCTACTATAGCGTTTAAAGGCCATTTTCCAACAACAAAGACCTATTGGGTCTGCCCCAATCTTTTCACCTCCCACTGTACTTCATTTTATCACTCCCCCCCATCTTCCCAATCCTAATTCCCCCCTCCCCCACCTATCCTATCCCCCCTATACTGTAGCTATAGGTACTATAGCGTTTAAAGGCCATTTTCCAACAACAAAAATCTATTGGGTCTGCCCCAATCTTTTCACCTCCCACTGTACTTTGTTTTAACACTTTCCCCCTAATCCTTCCAATCCTAATTCCCCCCTCCCCTCCCTCACCTACCCTATCCCCCTATACTGTAGCTGTAGGTACTATAGCGTTTAAAGTCCATTTTCCAACAACAAAAAACTATTGGGTCTGCCCCAATCTTTTCACCTCCCACTGTACTTCATTTTATCACTCCCCCCCATCCTTCCAATCCTAATTCCCCCCTCCCCTCCCTCACCTATCCTATCCCCCTATACTGTAGCTGTAGCTACTATAGCGTTTAAAGGCCATTTTCCAACAACAAAGACCTATTGGGTCTGCCCCAATCTTTTCACCTCCCACTGTACTTCATTTTATCACTCCCCCCCATCTTCCCAATCCTAATTCCCCCCTCCCCCACCTATCCTATCCCCCCTATACTGTAGCTATAGGTACTATAGCGTTTAAAGGCCATTTTCCAACAACAAAAATCTATTGGGTCTGCCCCAATCTTTTCACCTCCCACTGTACTTTGTTTTAACACTTTCCCCCTAATCCTTCCAATCCTAATTCCCCCCTCCCCTCCCTCACCTACCCTATCCCCCTATACTGTAGCTGTAGGTACTATAGCGTTTAAAGTCCATTTTCCAACAACAAAAAACTATTGGGTCTGCCCCAATCTTTTCACCTCCCACTGTACTTCATTTTATCACTCCCCCCCATCCTTCCAATCCTAATTCCCCCCTCCCCTCCCTCACCTATCCTATCCCCCTATACTGTAGCTGTAGCTACTATAGCGTTTAAAGGCCATTTTCCAACAACAAAGACCTATTGGGTCTGCCCCAATCTTTTCACCTCCCATTGTACTTCGTTTTAACACTTTTCGTCCCCAATCCTTCTAAAATTCTAATTCCCCCTCCCCTCCCCTACCTATCCTATCCCCCTATACTGTAGCTGTAGGTACTATAGCGTTTAAAGTCCATTTTTCAACAACAAAAAACTATTGGGTCTGCCCCAATCTTTTCACCTCCCACTGTACTTTGTTTTAACACTTTCCCCCTAATCCTTCCAATCCTAATTCCCCCCTCCCCTCCCTCACCTATCCTATCCCCCTATACTGTAGCTGTAGGTACTATAGCGTTTAAAGTCCATTTTTCAACAACAAAAAACTATTGGGTCTGCCCCAATCTTTTCACCTCCCACTGTACTTTGTTTTAACACTTTCCCCCTAATCCTTCCAATCCTAATTCCCCCCTCCCCTCCCTCACCTATCCTATCCCCCTATACTGTAGCTGTAGGTACTATAGCGTTTAAAGTCCATTTTTCAACAACAAAAAACTATTGGGTCTGCCCCAATCTTTTCACCTCCCACTGTACTTCATTTTATCACTCCCCCCCATCTTCCCAATCCTAATTCCCCCCTCCCCCACCTATCCTATCCCCCCTATACTGTAGCTATAGGTACTATAGCGTTTAAAGTCCATTTTCCAACAACAAAAAACTATTGGGTCTGCCCCAATCTTTTCACCTCCCACTGTACTTCATTTTATCACTCCCCCCCATCTTTCCAATCCTAATTCCCCCCTCCCCCACCTATCATATCCCCCCTATACTGTAGCTATAGGTACTATAGCGTTTAAAGGCCATTTTCCAACAACAAAGAGCTATTGGGTCTGCCCCAATCTTTTCACCGCCCACTATACTTCGTGTTAACACTTTTCGTCCCCAATTCTACTAAAATCCTAATTCCCCCTCCCCTCCCCCACCTATCCTATCCCCCTATACTCTAGCTGTAGGTACTATAGCGTTTAAAGGCGATTTTCCAACAATTAAGAGCTATTGGATCTGCCCCAATCTTTTCACCTCCCACTGTACTTCATTTTATCACTCCCCCTCATCTTTCCAATCCTAATTCCCCCCCCCCCACCTATCCTATCCCCCCTATACTGTAGCTATAGGTACTATAGCGTTTAAAGGCCATTTTCCTTACCAGTCAGAATTCTTAGACAGAATCAGTGGCAACACTGCAAGGGTTTAGTACCACCAGTGCTCATGCGATCAATGTATACAATAGGTCCCGTGGAGATGATTTTGCTTACAAGTTAATCCACCTTGTAAATGCATTTTGTTAGAGGTTTAAACAACATAAAATAGAATAAAATTTTGAAATGTTGCCTTTTTGGAGGCCAGCCTTTTTATTTTCCGATACAGACAATTGTAATAATTTATATAATGCTTTTGTTGTGTTATTGAGAACACATTAAGTTAATCGAACAGTCTAATCTAGTAGGATTGTTCGTGCGTGTGTGTGTAAATATATAATTACGTCATATAATTGCTATTTTACAGCTGTGATTTGTTTGCATGACTTGTGTAGTATAGATAACTTTTGATGCTTTAATTAAATATCGTGGTGAAGAGTAGGCCCGTGTATTTAGATTCAGTCACCAAGTTCACCGCAAGAAGTGGTCGGGAAAAATAAATCTAGATTTGAGTAACAATTTTTTTTAACCTATCAATGGTTTCTTAACACCACGTTTTCCTCTTTTCATACAGTTAGTAAATCTCTTTTACTTGATCAAAATGACTTCTTGCCTTAAACTTTCAAGACAGTCTATTTTGATCTCTTAGGGATTCTCTTATTAGAATATTTGAGTTGAATAATGAAAATTGTCTATATGAATATTTTTCTTTATTAGGAAATATACATTTACAATTCTTACAATTTAAAACAGCGGGACACAAATATTTGAGGGATGGTAAATAATCCATCTTATATGGTGGGAAAGAATGTCTTTTTGTTTTATCTCGGCCAACGAAGTTGGAAGGAGGTTGTTTTACCCCCTGTCTGTGTGTTTGTATGTGAACAACTTCCTGGGCATAATTTTAATCGTAGAGTAATGAAACTTGCAGACATTAACCGTTATGTAAAAAGCTGGAAATGATTAAATTTTAGAAGGTCAAGGTCAAAGGTCAATGACTCGTTCAAGGAAAATGTCCAATTCACGTTATCAGCCAAAAGTTTGGACATCGTTGTCACAGAGACTTCAAATTTGGTCCATATTTGAGTGTATGAAAATCCACACCAATTAATACATGTTAAGGTCAAAGGTCAAGGTCAGGGTCGAGCAAAATGTCAAGAAATAAGCTGCCTCAGCAGAGGTCTGTGCTCTACTGAGTACCCCTCTAGTTTTAGATCTGTAACCCAGCGGCAAAGTGTCAGTTACTACAATACATTCCTTTACTCTTGCTCTCCTTATTTTTAGCCTGATGCTGTTAAAGCTGATCCAACTTTAAGAAAGTTGTCTCATAATGTACAAGTATCTCAAAAAACTAAAACAGAAAATTTGCAGCTTTTTTAGAAATTTAGAATAAATATGCTGAAAGACAGGGAGAGAAATTGATAGAATTTGGTCTAAATTGATAAAATTTATTATAAATCGATAGAATTTAGTATGAATTGTTAAAATTTATTATAAATTAATAGGATTTAGCATAAATTGATGGAATTTAGTATAATTTTGATAGCATATAATATAAATTGATGGAATTTAGTATATGTTGATGGAAATTAGTACAAAAGGATGAACTTTTTGTAGACGTATTTTCTAATAATAATAATAATAATAATAATAATAATAATAATAATAATAATAATAATAATAATAATGATAATAATAAGATACCAATAGTTTAAGTAACCAGGAAAGGAAATCAATATCTGATTTGATTTGCTTCCATCAAACTTGCAGGAGAATAATTCAATTTGATTAAAATTGAGCCAATTAGTCCAATGAAAATTAGTTCTATTAATTTTACCTTGATTGCTGGACTACT
>NC_090764.1:8039909-8049909 GCF_036898095.1 Palaemon carinicauda
ATATATATATATATATATGAGGATTTTTCCAATAACAGTGGTAGACAGGGACTTTTAAAAGAATCTTTAAAATGTTTTTTAAAATGAGTTAGGCCCTTTTTGCACAATTTTTTCTTTATTACTAAAACATAGACTTAGAATTTTATAAATAAGCAAAGGTAATTCACATGCGTTTGATGCTCCTTGATTTTTTTTTTGAAACTCAAATTAATCAGACTTTTGCGTTTTATTTTTGCATGCATAGTTACCTTGACTGAATTCTTTAACGTCATAGTGTTTATTCGTTTGATATTCTTTATCTTGTTTATTTGATAGAGTGATTTAGTCAAGGATATTCTTTGAAACACAAGAAACTTTTTAGTATTACAGTTTTGTTGAATACTTTGACGTTTGGTACCTTTCATTATTGCACCCCTATTACTGGGCCATTAGGTCATTTTAATTATCGCTTATTTACTGTTCGCGAAGTCTGCTTATATATAGATTTGATTATGATAATACTATTAATAATATTAGAATAAAAAGAGATTAAATTTTTGTTATTCCTAATGAAGACAAAGTTGGATTTGCGTCATTAGTCAAAACTTAACAATGTTATGAAAGTAAATTGGACCCAATGAGTAGCAGCTGCACTCTGTCAAAAGTACAGAGAGAGAGAGAGAGAGAGAGAGAGAGAGAGAGAGAGAGAGAGAGAGAGAACATATACCTATCAGAGACTGTCATTTTGAAGATGAATAAAGGGGTCATCCGTGAATTATCGCCCATTTATAACTCACTGGAAATGTAATTCCAATAGATTCCTAAGGAGTAATAAAGTCATAATAGAAGATAACTTTTAAAAGGTAACTGGTTTTCTGAAATTCATGAATATATTCAATAGCTTTTTCTTCTTATTATCTTAAATCGTGAGATTTTGACATCTTTTGTCAATTATCGACCGTCATTTTTTTTCCTTTTTTTCTTTTTTTTTTGGTTGAAAGAAAAATACAACAGATGAAGTAAGTCCATTTATTTATGACTCACTTTTTACCATTTTATTTGTTTTGACTTTGATCTGAAACATATTTACTTTGATTTATTTTGTGCTTAGATGTAACATAGCTACAAAAAGAATTTTTATCTTGTTTGTAGATATCTTTGATTTTGTTATTTTGCGTCAAGTCAAACACCACTTTTATAAGCAATAACGTTTTAGGAATTGATAACAAACACGAATAAAATATAACGATTTAAAGATTAAAGAAGGGTTGATTAGAAAAATTTTGGTTCATTTGATGATAAAACAGTTTTCTCCCCAAAAAGGAATCAAAGATAAAAAGGTAAATTTCAACTGCTAGTTGGCATAGTAAGAGGGATACTGATGGCCCCCTTGCTTTTAGATGTAGGTCATTACCGTGGAGATGGTCTATTCAACATCACACATAGATCATTGTTAGGTGTAAGGTCACTGCTCAAACGAACTGTACTGTAATCCACCTTTATTTAGAGCATACCAAAGAAGAACCTAAAATTTTGAAGTAGTCATCCAAACAGATTCGTAAAACTTAAACGCTGCTCGAAAACCCGATATAGGATTCGATAATAGATTTGGAGAAGGTCCTCAGCTTGAAAACTAGAAAAAGGACTCAGCTTAAACCCAGCTTCAAAACCAGGAAAAGGATTCGATTTCAGAATTAGGAAAAATCCTCAGATATCAGATTTGGGGAAAGTCCTCAGCTTAAAAACAACTTGAAAACCAGAAAAAGGATTCAATATCAGAATTGGAGAAAGTCGTCAGCTTAAAAACCAGATATAGGATTCGATATCAAAATTGGAGAAAGTCCTCAGCTTAAAAACCAGATATAGGATTCGATATCAGAATTAGAGAAAGTCCTCAGCTTAAAGGCAGCTTGAAAACAAGAAAAGGGATTCGATATTAGATTTGGAGAAGGTCCTCAGCTTGAAAGCAGCTTGAAAAATAGAAAAAGGATTCGATATCAGAATTTGAGAAAGTCCTCAGCTTAAAAGCAGTTTAAAAACCAGATATAAGATTCGATATCAAAATTGGAGAAAGTCCTCAGCTTAAAATCAGCTTGAACACCAGATATAGGACTCTATATCAGATTTGGAGGAAGTCCTGAGCTTGAAAGGAGCTTGAAAACCAGATATAGGATTCGATATCAAAATTGGAGAAAGTCCTCAGCTTAAAAACCAGATATAGGATTCGATATCAGAATTGGAGAGTCCTCAGCTTAAAGGCAGCTTGAAAACAAGAAAAAGGATTCGATATTGATTTGGAGAAGGTCCTCATCTTGAAAGCAGCTTGAAAACAAGAAAAAGTATTCGATATTAGATTTGGAGAAGGTCCTCACCTTGAAAACCAGAAAAAGGATTCGATATCAGAATTGGAGAAAGTCCTCAGCTTAAAAGCATCTTGAAAACCAAAAAAAGGATTCGATATCAGAATTGGAGAAAGTCCTCAGCTTAAAAGCAGCTTGAAAAGCAGAAAAAGGATTCGATATCAGAATTAGAGAAAGTCCTCAGCTTAAAAGCAGCTTGGAAACAAGAAAAGGGATTCTATATTAGAATTGGAGAAAGTCCTCAGCTTAAAAGCAGCTTGAAAACCAGAAAGGTAATTCGATATCAGAATTGGAGAAAGTCCTCAGCTTAAAAGCAGCTTGGAAATCAGAAAAAGGATTTTATATTAGAATGGGAGAAAGTCCTCAGATTAGAAGCAGCTTGGAGCCAGAAAAAAGATTCTATATTAGAATGGGAGAAAGTCCTCAGCTTAAAAGCAGCTTGGAAACCAGAAAAAGTATTCTATATTAGAATGGCAGAAAGTACTCAGCTTAAAAGCAGCTTGAAAACCAGAAAAGGGATTGGATATCAGATTTAGAGAAAGTCCTCATAAAATCAAATAAGAAGTTACTACACCATATAAGATTTAGTGATTAAAACAAGTGGAGGACTGATATATATAGCAGTCTTAAAATAAGAAAAGTTATATTTCAAGATGATAATAACAATGACAATTACCTGAAGTGTGAGAAACACATCTGTGAGATGAGAGATTATAATCAAGGCAGTGGGGTGTTGCAAGGAATATCTCCTCAGATAAAGCCATTTTGATATTTGCTTTGAAAATCCTCCATTCTTATTTAAATTCGACATGACCCTTTACGTATTTGACTTCTATATGATTACTCAACGTACCAAAGTTTTAAATGGTTCGTTTTTTAGATATTACCATTTTCACTGAGGTATTGGCAATCAATTTAATTCCTACGACAATATTTGTCGATGATTGCTCATTTTCTTCACTGTTAAAATAAACATAATTTTAATCGGAAATTCTTTGACATAATGTACAAATGTTCTCAGCCTCATTTCAGTAAAATACAGGCGACCGTAATTTTCACCCTATTTTATTATTAACTTTTACAGGTTGGTGATCGTAATATCACTCCTTTACGTCAGTATATCTATTCTTAAAACGGTAAAAGCCTGGCAACATTTATTCCAGGATTTTAACCGTTTTTTACGGCAAATTTTTATCAGTGTTATTGATTCTGGGGAGTACAAATGAGCGAAATAATTGCAATTGTTGAGATAAACTGTTTTCTTACTATAGATCTAGTAAGAGCGGTTCGAAACGGTGTACTGCAAAGACGCGGTAAAATTCAAACGTAAAGGAAAAGATAAGTTATTAAAGTTTTAGGTATTTTTGTTACCTCGAAAGTTTCCATAACAGTAACTAGGCCTACATCATATTTCTACACAGTGTTGAGCCTACCAACGTTCATCTACAATTTGCATACACTGACATACTTTCATTACGCAGTCTCTCACGCCATGTATTCCACACATTCTATGGGTATTCTCTCTCTCTCTCTCTCTCTCTCTCTCTCTCTCTCTCTCTCTCTCTCTCTCTCTCTCTCTCTCTCTCTCTCTCCTTTTACACACACACACACACACACAATAAATATATAAATGGAAATTTATAGCTAATGTCACCCTTTGTATGTTGATAATATCCAACATGAGTTTGTAGTAACAGGTAATCTAACATACGCCTCATTAGATTGAGCAGTTTCTAAAAGGCTTTACAAATGTCAAACCTCTCCAGTCATTTATGATTTAAAAGCTATCTCAAAATGAACGAAAGAATTTTAAATGAAATCCGAAATGACAAGCTCAGTGCAATTATCATTAACTAAAGTTGAATAAGTCAATTAAGATTCTCCGCCTACACAGAATTGGCTCGCTTATCGGACCTTGAATTCTTTATCCCGTTAACCTTTCGACTTTACTCCTTCTTAACCTTTCAACCTTATTTCTTCTTAACCTGTCGACTTTATTTCTTCTTAACCTTTCGACTTTATTCCTTCTTAACCTTTCGACTGTATTCCTTAACATGTCGACTTTATTTCTTTTTAACCTTTCAACTTTATTCCTTCCAAGCCTTCCAACTTTATTCCTTCCAAACCTTCCAACTTTATTCCTTCCTAACCTTTCGACTTTATTTTTTCATAACGTTTCAACTTTATTCCTTTTTAACCTTTCAACGTTATTCCTTGCAAATCTTCCAACTTTATTCATTCTCGGTTGTTTAAAACTATTTTTATGTAAATGTAATTGTTATGACTTATGGAGCCAAGTGAATAAAAAAAGTAAAATGTTTAATAATATTTAAATATGCCTGGGTTATGTTTTCATTCGATGCATAAGTACAAGCCTAAGAAATATTTGTTTGATAATTAGCAAATAATGAGGAAATTACTTTAAGCAAAACTAGGATTTCATAAGAAAATAAATTAAAAAAGGAAATGTATGGAATACGAATAGGTAATGAGAAAAATTATTCTGTAAGGTCTTTTACAAGAGCTCCTTTATCAAATATAGCAGATGAGGCTGTCATGAATATATTATACCATACATTTTATCGGATATTTTTATCACAATATCAAGTATTTTGAAATATTTCATCTTAAAGAATATTTGAAATTGTGAGTATCTGTCATGTTACCAATTCCGTCTGTACCGAATGAACAAGAATTAATAGAAATTAATTAATTTCTCTTGGGAAGTACTTCATACAGCTATTAAAAGACGCAAAACTATCATCCAATTATATTTACAGACAAAGTATTGATAATGACATCATTAGCGATTATTTTATTTCTGTATTCAGTAAGTAATTTTAAACCTTTGACCAGGTAATGAATCATATCACAAATTACTTCCTTTTTAGTCTTGTATATCATTAATCCGGGTTATTTCAATCCCAGAAAAATTCACAGCCTTGACTTTTTCGACAGTTATCTATTATTTATATCATTATATTATTAGCATCACTAGCTAAGCTACAATTATAGTTGGAAAAGCAGGAGACTGTAAGTCCAAGGGCTCCAGCAAGAAAAATATGTTTGTGAGGAAAGGAAACAAAGAAATAAATAAAGTATGAGGAGTAATGAATAAATCATGAAATTATAGTTGGAAAAGCAGGCTGGTATAAGTCCAAGGGCTCCAGCAAGGAAAATATGTTTGTGAGGAAAGGGAACAAAGAAATCGATAAACTATGATAAGTAATGAGTAAAATATATAAAATATCTTAATCTACTTACCGTCATACCCAAAGCTTGTTTTAATCATAGCAGAAAATTTTGCAGACACCAGCAATGAAAGATGGTTCGGAGGCTTCTTCTTCTTCTTCTTTGTCTACATCTTTTCCCACTTCTATGTGGGGTCGATGTTTCTGGTCAGCTTTCTCCATCTACCTCTATCCCACACCTCATCATAGTTTGAAGGCTACTGTTCTTTAAAGGTTACTCATGAATGGCAGAGGCAAGGGACAGTGACAATGTCCTGGAGACTGACCTTATATACATATGATCAGTGCCCAAGCCCCCTCTGCACGCAAGCTGTGACAGGGGAGGGCCAGGCATTGGCTGTTGATAACAACAGGTAGAGAATATCAGGAACAACGTTAAAATAGATATGTCATATATAAATCATGATGAAAGACTCATGTCAGCCTGTTCAACACAAAATCCACTCGCTACAAAGTTGAACTTCCGAACTTATTATCAACTTCTAAATATATCAAAGGTAATAACTCATATCTATTATAATCCTTCGATTATAAAAACCCTAATTTGAACTAATCTTTTGACTTCGATACTGGATAATCTCCTTAATTCTATCATAACTTTCAACATCCAAGGACAATTATCCATCCAGGGTGACTCGCTACTCAATTCATAGTCTTTGATTTATGACCGAATCCTACCGGATTGAGTATCCCCAAGTCCTAAGATTCTTTGAATTTATAGGTCAACTTCTACCTCAATTCACTCATCGGCCAAAGACAGGTGGATTTAAGTCCAAACTTTCCCTCTATCCTTCCAGGACTTATTACTTCCAGAATGAGCTCGTACATTCCAGTTTCTTTTGCTTTCATTTGGGCACTGAATTCCTGGATGTTGTGCAGTTGATAATCCTCTACTTGAATTTTATTTACAGATGTTACGTTTAGTTTACATTTACTTAAGATTACAACGAGTCGTTTTTATGTGTGGATTGCTTAAACACTTTAAATTAAACTACTTAATATTACTTCTCTCTCTCTCTCTCTCTCTCTCTCTCTCTCTCTCTCTCTCTCTCTCTCTCTCTCTCTCTCTCTCTCTCTCTGTTTATTTGCCTATATATATTCACGTCATATCATTTTAAATCTTACCACATATGTTCTAGACTAAAGATTTAAAGGTAACTCATGAATGTCAGAGGAAAGAGACAGTGACAATGCCCAAGAGACTAACTATATACATATGATCAGCGCCCAAGCCCCCTCTCCACCCAAGCTTAGACCACGGAGGGCCAGGCAACACCTGCTGATGGACTCAGCAGGTAGACCTATTGGCTCCCACAAATATCACCCCCACCCCCCCACCCCCCACACCCTGTCCTTAGTTCACAAGGATGGTGAGGTTGCAGACATTACAAGGAACTATCGAGTTTGAGTGGGTCTCGAACCCCCGTCCAGCAGATCGCTGGGCAGGAACGTTTCCAGTCGAATACCGTTAATTTGTTCATATATTTGAAAAATTCCTATAGGGTTGTGGTGGCCGGTTGGTAACGCACTTGCCTGGTGATTGCCAGACTGGCGTTCGAGTCCCGTTCAAACTCATTTCTTTTGGTCGCTACAACCTCACCATACTTGTGAGATGATGTAGGGGGGATTGGGGGAGCCTATAGATCTATCTGCTGAGTCATCAGAAGCCATTGCCTGGACCTCCTTGGTAGTAGCTTGGGTGGAGAGTGGGATTGGGCGCTGATTATATGTATATATGGTCAGTTTCTATGACATAATCCTGCTTGATAGGGCAATGTCACTGTCCCTTGCCTCTGCCATTCATGAGGGGCCTTTAAACCTATAGAAACAAATCAAGAACAAGCATTACAGAGTGTACCCTTTTTTCATCGTGGGTATTATTATTATTATTATTATTATTATTATTATTATTATTATTATTATTATTATTATTATTATTATTATTATTATTCTAGAAGATACGAGTTGTAAAATATTTTATATATAATTTGAAGTGTATTATTATTATTATTATTATTATTATTATTATTATTATTATTATCATTATCATTACTTGCTAAACTAATGAACAATCTTTAGAAAATTAATCATTATCAAAGTGGCTTCCTATTTCTCGACCAAGAATTGAAATTCATGAAATATTTCCTTTCATCCTCCATATCACATTCTCCATTACCCTCCTTCGTTTGATGTCGACTTTTCTCGCGTTTCCTTTTGATGATTTCCTTTATCAAAGAAGCGCAATCAATCAACATAACTCTCTGACCATGATTGAAGGGACGATGTGCTTTTTTTTTAATCTATGGAGATACAATGTTGATTTCTGTGTTTACCTGTAAGCGAAATTATCGGGTACCGCTTTTTGATATATTTGTAAATGATTTATTAGGAAATACTTATTTATATTTACTTTATGGATTCTGTCTCCTTGTATAAAAATATTGTAATAAGTTAACTTCTTTTAAAAGCAAGTCAATATAAAGGCACTGTAAATAAAGGATTTATTGGAATACTTCACTTATTGCGTTTCTCTGTTTCTTGTAAGACATCTAATTTCAGAAAATTTCGATATTATTTCAATTTCGTAATTCCGTATCGCATAAACTACCTTCTCATCTATAAGATTAGGTAAATTAATGTAAGCTCACAAACAGACTTTCTGTTCACACCTTACTTTAGAAAGATATTCTTTTCACATCTTACTTTATAAAGACTTTCTGTTCACACCATACTTTACAAAGACTTTCTGTTCACTCGTTACTTTATAAAGACTTTCTGTTTACACCTTATTTTATAATCTTATGTTGTTAGCATTCTCTAACACTACTAAAGGTTTAAAGGTTGATCATGAATGGCAGAGACAAGGGACAGGACAATGCCCTAGAGACTAGCCTTATATACATATGATCAGTGCTCAAGCCCCCTCTCCATCAAACTAAGACCATGGAGCTACAGGCAATGGCTGCTGATGACTAAGCAGATAACCCTATAGGCTCCACAAGCTATTATCCATAGCTCACAAGGATGGTGAGGCTGCAGACGCAACCAGAAACTAAGTAGCTTGAGGGTGTCTCGAACTCCCGTCCTGCAGGTAGCAAGGATTGCTGTGTAATAAAAGAAAGAAACACATAAAACAATATTTGACAATTGGAAAAGAAGGAAGTTTTCGACAACCTCGGAATTTGGAGCTATACCAGAATGACAAAGAATGCTCTTGTATGGAAGCAGTTTAAACACTGATAAACCATAGATTGGAATACCCTCACAAAATTAGTAGAGGATTCATTAGCAGGAAGCGTAGTCCTTAGATTTGCACATTGGCAGTGACTTAATTTACACCTGCAATAAAAGATATTAGTTTGACTGCTTCATGGCCTGATCTAAAGAGAATCATTAGATTTAAAAACGTCTTTAGATTTATCCTTTCTTTTTAAAAAAAACTGAATCAGAGGTCCTTTAGAATTAGAAAATCATTTAAAACTTGTGAGGTTAAGGTAATAAATGAAATATTCATACTTTTTTTTTATGATTTATTATCTTTAGGGGCCTCAATTATGGTACAAGAGGTGGAAGCTTTAACCTATTAACAACAAAGTCATAGTGTGACTTGAAAAAACGTTTTATTTTTATTTTTTAACAACCAATGTTATATCTCTAAGGAGTCTCCATCCAGATTAATTCTGGCCCCATGAAGAAATGGAGGGTAAGGTCAAATTCTGAGAGTAATATTCAATATAAAGTAAAAGCTTACCTTGACCTCCCATTTGATTGACTTATAAGCAAAGTATGCAGATTTTACACTTGCTCAATGTATTGTCCGAGCGTGTGCAATCTATTAATCTATACAAAGTTATGTTATTGAAGTTAACATATAGATGAGAAGTTTCTAAAATTATCTATGTTTCTACAATTGTCTCTGTTCTGTTAATTGTCTCTATTTCTACAATAGTCTCTCCTCATAACAGAAACCTTTGAAATTCAGTCATAATAGAGTGATTATGATAGCCACAGAAGCTTCTAGGTTATCCATTGTGAAATTATGTTGGTGAATGTTAGCAAGATTATTCTGAAACTTAATTTCCACATAACCTATTTCAAATTGAATTAGGTTCTGGATTCCCCAATTAGCATTGAAATCAGAAATCGGAAATGTTAATCCTATTTAGTTTGTCCATTTCTGATTGATAGACATTGTTTAAGTATCGAATTAATCCACTGTTTGCATCGTGATATAAACATTCATTAGTTGCTCCTTAGAAAATATATATAAGTAATGAAAGTTGGTAGATGGATATGGTTTTCACATGCTCTTCACACTCCCCAAGGGAGATTAGTTCACCAAATTTTCAACTGGGTTCCAAAAGGCACTAGAAGAGTTGCAAGACCCAGGCCTACATGTATGAGGACTAT